>NC_057794.1:152593860-152648233 GCF_018294505.1 Triticum aestivum | reverse complement strand
CGCGCCGCGTCGCACCGCCACCGCGGGCCACCGCCGTCGCCGCCGCCGACTCCGCCCCCACCGCCTCCTCCTCGTCGTCAGCGAGCAGCTTCACTGACTCCGGCCACCGCGTCCGTCTTCTCCGGCGAGGATCCGGCCCGCCTCGGTTCGCGCACCGGATCAACCCTAGATCTGGAAGTCTATATTTTTCACTAAGTCCCCGAGTTTTCCATGTTTCGTATGCCCATATTCATCATGTCGTAACTTTGCATCCGTAGCTCCGTTTTGGGCATATAGCATATCAAAAAGTTCGTCTCAGAGAGCACATCATTTCATCTCATTGCATCATTTTCATTGGAGTTCATCTTGATGCCCGAAATGCTGTTAGAAGAATGCTATTTGAGATAATTGTCAGATCTGCTGCTCCAATTAGATATTTGTCATTTTTGCCATGATTATTGTGTGCATGTTATGCCCCTGTGCTCTACATGAGTTTTGTTATATGCTTTGCCATCTATCCAGAGGTGCAACCCATGTATTTTTGTGATGTGTGTGCTGACTAGCATAAGCTTGCAAAGTGGAGCATTCGTAAATGCTGATTTCAGGGACTTAGCAATTCCAAAGTCCTTGACCTGTTTATCTCAATATGCCATATGTTCATGTTGTTTCCTAGTGATCCGTGCCTCTTTTGAGGATGATCAGTAAGGATGTTTTGTTAATCTTGTAGTGATCTATCCATCCATGTGTTTTTTTGCAATTATGGAGCACCCTAGCTTGAGTCAATCAAGCTCTACTTTTGTCATTTCGTGAATCTAGGCAGATTGTCTACTTGTTAGCGATTTTGCCGAGGATGTTGTAGTGGATCCGTGCCTACTATGCTATTGTTCTTGCCATGTCTAGCTTGTATGATGTGTATTCTTGATGGGTGTATGCTTAGATTGTCATGACATGCTCTGTAGTGAGTGCATCGAGCTCGTAAACATGCCTACTTGATATCTGATTTTTGCATGCTCCAGTTTTCACTAAGTCTAAGAACTGCTTATGTTTTTGCCATGTTCACATGCTTGCAAATGTATTTTATGATCCCTTTTGGCTCAAGGTCACTAAGGGACTTTTGTTAAGCTCTTTGAGTAGCTCCATGCCATGCTTTAGTTTGCCATGTTCAGGTCCTGTAGCATATAGTTTTCATGCTCCAAAGTGTGCTATCTGATCTGAAATTCCAGACAAGTGTTAATTTCACTAAGTCTGAAATCTGTTTACCAAATGCATTTGTGCCATGCTTGTTTGAACCTGTTAATGGATGAATTGGTCGTAGCTCAGTGTTCATATTTTGTCAAGCATCATGAATGGATCCCTGCCATGTATTTTGTTGCCATGTTTGGGTGCTGTAGCATGCTCATCTTGTTGCATTTAGATGGCTACTTGTTGTATATCGCAGACTGGTGCCATATTTGAATTGCTTGCCATTTCCAAACCGTGACTCCGATTCCGGTGTTCTTTATATCGTTTTCAAACGATTTCTCCTCACCTTTCCAGTGGCACACTTGGATTTCCAAGTTGAGGACAGGTTCTTTCTTTCCTTGTCAAATCATGCATATGCATCGCATACCGCATCTCGCATATCATATCATGTTCATGTGTTGGTTGTTTACTATGTTGTGTGCTTCTTTCCGGTGTTTGCTTCTTCGGGTTGGTTCCGATAACGTCGCGTTTGTGAGGACCCGTTTGACTACGTCTGTTTGTATTCTTCATGGACTCGTTCTTCTTCCTTGCGGGATTTCAGGCAAGATGATCATACCCTCGAAATCAGTTCTATCTTTGCTTGCTAGTTGCTCGCTCTTTTGCTATGCCTATGCTGCGATACCTACCACTTGCTTATCATGTCTCCTATATTGTTGAACCAAGCCTCTAACCCACCTTGTCCTAGCAAACCGTTGTTTGGCTATGTTACCGCTTTGCTCAGCCCCTCTTATAGCTTTGTTAGTTGCAGGTGAAGATTGAAGTTGTTCCTTGTTGGAACATGGAGATGTTGTTCCTTGTTGGAACATGTTTACTTGTTGGGATATCACAATATATCTTATTTAATTAATGCATCTATATACTTGGTAAAGGGTGGAAGGCTCGGCCTTTTGCCTAGTGTTCTGTTCCACTCTTGCCGCCCTAGTTTCCGTCATATCGGTGTTATGTTCCCGGATTTTGCGTTCCTTACGCGGTTGGGCTATAATGGGAACCCCTTGATAGTTCTCCTTGAATAAAACTCCTCCAGCAATGCCCAACCTTGGTTTTACCATTTGCACTAACAACCTACCACCTTCCCTTGGGTTCTGCAGACTCAAGGGTCATCCTTATTTTAACCCCCCGGGCCAGTGCTTCTCTAAGTCTTGGTCTGAACCGAGCTGCCTCCGGGGCCACCTCGGGGAAACTTGAGGGTTGGTTTTACTCGTAGCTAGTCTCATCTAAGTGTGCCCTGAGAACGAGATATGTGCAGCTCCTATCAGGATTTGTCGGCACATTCGGGCGGTGTTGCTGGATTTGTTTTAACTTGTCGAAGTGTCTTGTAGAACCGGGATACCGAGTCTGATCGGAATGTCTCGGGAGGAGGTCTATTCCTTCGTTGACCATGAGAGCTTGTCATGGGCTAAGTTGGGACTCCCCTGCAGGGATTTGAACTTTTGAAAGCCGTGCCCGCGGTTATGGGCAGATGGGAATTTGTTAATGTCCGGTTGTAGAAAACCTGAAGTTGACCTTAATTAAAATGAATCAACCGCGTGTGTAACCATGATGGTCTCTTTCCGGCGGAGTCCGGGAAGTGAACACGATGTTGGAGTTATGCTTGACGTAGGTTGCTCTAGGATCACTTCTTGATCATAGTTTCTCGATCGTGCTTTGCCTTCTCTTCTCGCTCTCATTTGCGTATGTTAGCCACCACATATGCTAGTCGCTTGCTGCACTCCACCTCATACCTTTACCTTACCCATAAGCTTAAATTGTCTTGATCGTGAGGGTGCAAGATTGTTGAGTCCCCCGTGACTCACAGATACTTCCAAAACCAGCTTGCAGGTGCCGATGAGTCCGTGCAGATGACGCAACCAAGCTCAAGGAGGAGGTCAATGAAGATCTTGTCCTTTGTGTTGTTTCGTTCTAGTTGATCAGTAGTGGAGCCCAGTTGGGGTCGATCGGGGACCTTGTCGCTTTTGGGGTTCTTCTTTTATTTTGGGTTCCGTAGTCGGACCTTGATTGTATCTGGTTGATGTAATGCTTTATTCATGTAATTGTGTGAAGTGGCGATTGTAAGCCAACTATGTATCTTTTCGCCTATTGTATTACATGGGTTGTTTGTGAAGATTACCTCACTTGCGGCATTGCTTTCAATGCAGTTATGCCTCTAAGTCGTGCTTCGACACATGGGAGATATAGCCGCATCGAGGGCGTTACATACCGTCCCCTTCCCATACCACCGATGGCTTAAACAACCTCTCCAAAAAGATGTTGGGGGGGACCGTGTTGCGTTTTGCGCCAATGCGGGCGAGGATATCCGTCGCCTGATTGTTTTCCCGAGCCACATGGTGAAATTCGAGCCCCTCAAACTGAGCTGACATCTTTAGGATGGCGTTTCAATAGGCCGCCATCTTCAGATCCTTGGCATCGAAGTCGCCATTTATTTGGGATATTGCAAGGTTTGAATCCCCACGCACCTCCAGGCGTTGACTGCCCATGGAGACTGCCATTCGAAGACCATGCAACAGAGCTTCGTATTCGGCTGCGTTGTTGGAGTCTGTATACAATATCTGCAGTACGTACTGAATGGTATCTCCGGTTGGGGACGTCAGGACGACGCCAGCCCCTAGACAAGCCAGCATTTAGAGTCGTCGAAGTGCATGATCCAATTGGAGTATGCGCCGTACTCTTTAGGGAGTTTGGCTTCTGTCCATTTGGCGACAAAGTCAGCCAATACTTGCGATTTAATGGCTCACCGAGGTTTGTATGTTATGTCGAACGGGAGGAGCTGAATGGCCCATTTGGCAATCCGGCCCGTAGCGTCGCGGTTGTTTATAATATCATTAAGTGGCACTTCCGAGGCTACTGTAATCGAACACTCCTGAAAGTAGTGTCGCAGCTTCTGGGATGCCATGAATACCGCATAGGCTATCTTTTGGTAATGTGGGTACTGTGATTTGCATGGAGTGAGGATAGTGGATAAATAGTATACCGGCTTTTGAAGAGGGAATTTATGTCCATCAGCTTCTCGTTCGACGAGGAGCACTGCGCTTACAACTTGATGAGTTGCCGCAATGTACAATAGCATTGGTTCGCTGATGTTTGGCGCGGCCAGGATTGGGTTGGTTGCCAGTATGGCTTTTATTTCTTCCAATCCGGCTATGGCGGCGTCCGTCCACTCAAAGTGTTCGGTGCGCCGAAGGAGGCGATGAAGGAGTAATGCCTTTTCTCCTAAGCGGGAGATAAAGCGGCTTAGAGCTGCCACACATCCAGTTAATTTCTGGATTTGCTTGAGGTCTGTTGGGGTATCCAACTGTGACAAAGCTCGAATTTTGGCCGGATTAGCTTCAATTCCTCTACTAGAGACAATGAAACCCAGGAGCTTTCCGGCTGGCATGCCGAAAACACATTTTTTCGAATTGAGCTTGATGTTGTATGTTCGGAGGTTGCCGAATGTGAGCCTCAAGTCGTCTATTAGAGAGTCGATGTGTTTGGTTTTGACGACCACATCATCTACGTATGCTTCTACTATTTTGCCGATCTGTTTCTCCAGACATGTCTGAATCATGCGCTGATACATTGCGCCGGCGTTTTTGAGCCCAAAAGGCATTGTGTTGAAACAGAATGGGCCGTATGGTGTGATAAATGCCGTTGCGGCTTGGTCGGACTCCGCCATCTTGATTTGGTGGTAGCCGGAGTATGCGTCAAGGAAACACAATGACTCGTGTCCTGCGGTAGTATCGATAACTTGATCAATGCGGGGGAGGGGGAAGGGATCCTTTGGGCAAGCCTTGTTGAGGTCCTTGAAATCGACACATAGGCGCCAGGATTTGTCCTTCTTTGGTACCATCACCATGTTTGCTAGCCAGTCCGGGTGTTTTATTTCTCTAATGAATCCGGCCTCCAATAACTTGGCTAGTTCCTCTCCCATTGCCTGTCTCTTAGGTTCAGAGAAACGCCGAAGAGCTTGCTTGACCGGCTTGAATCCCTTTAGGATATTGAGGCTATGCTCGGCCGGCCTGCGTGGGATTCCTGGCATGTCTAAGGGGTGCCAGGCGAATATGTCCCAATTCTCGCGCAGGAACTCTCGTAGTGCAGCGTCCACGGCGGGGTTTAACTGTGCCCCGATGGAGGCTGTTTTTGTAGGGTCTGTTGGGTGGACTTGGAATTTGACTATTACATCCGCTGGTTTAAAAGAGGTGGACTTGGATCTCTTGTCAAGTATTACGTCATCCCAGTCCACCGTGGAGCGTAGCGCAGTTAATTCCTCGGCCGAAAGGGCTTCGGATAATGCCTCGAGGGCCAATGCGGCTGTTTTGTTTTTGGCACGGAGTGCCGTGTCCGGATCACTAGCGAGAGTGATGATTCCGTTGGGCCCGGGCATTTTGAGCTTCATGTACCCATAATGGGGTATGGCTTGGAAGATCGTGAACGCCTCCCATCCTAAAAGGGCGTGGTATCCACTACTGAACGGGGCCACTTGGAATGTAATTTCTTCGGACCTATAGTTCTCTGCGTGCCGAATACCACATCTAGTGTCATTTTCCCAGCACAGCGTGCTTCCCGACTAGGGATGATTCCTCTAAAGGTTGTGCTGCTTTGCTCAATGCGGTTCCAGTCTATTTCCATTTTCTGAAGAGTTTCCTCATAGATGAGGTTTAATCCACTGCCGTCGTCCATGAGTACTTTGGTGAGTCGAAAGCCATCCACAATTGGAGTGAGGACCAGTGCAGCTGGTGCTCGGGCAGTTCAGAATTTAGGTTCGTCACTGGCATTAAAGGTAATAGCCGTGTCACTCAATGGATTCATTGCTGCTACGTGGCAGATTTCGGCGAGGCTGCGGAGTGTTCGCTTGCGCCTATTATTTGATGCGAAGGTTTCAAAAACTGTTAATACCGTATTGTTATCCACGGGATGGTGCTCTGTGGTATTTGGGATAAGAAGATCCTCACCACTTTTGGCCACCTGCCGGAGTATCCAACATGCTCTGAGGATGTGCGTTGGTATGGTATCCGCTATGCTATGAATTTTGCAGGGTCCGTTAAGCCATCCCTCCAATACGGTTCCATGCCCTGTAGAGTGTCGGTGGGAACGACACCTATGGGATCACAAGAATCCCTACTGTGGTTAGCGGGGCGCGGGGTCGTGAGAAGAGCGGATCAAACAGATAGCACATGGTACGTTTATCCAGGTTCTGTAAGTGCATCTAGTGCCACCCCTAGTTGGTTTTGGAGTATTGACGACAAACCTAGTTGAGGGACTAATGTGATTGTGAGAATTGCAGGATAACACAGGTAGAAGTCCCTCATTGATTCGGTTTTCCTACCAGAGATGACCCCTAAAAATTTATGAAGACATTGAAGTCAAAGGTGGTATATGAAGATATTCACATTGAAGACTATGACAAGATAAGACACCACATGAAGCCTATGGAGCTCGAAGACTTCGATCTTTCGTAGTTCTTTTTCTTTTGTGTTGAGTCATAGGAACCACCGTACTGTTAAGTGGGGTCCAAGAGAACCAGTCAGACTGACTAAAGTGATGCCTAACCAAAAAACCTATGTCTTCGAGTGAAGACTATGAGAGCGAATCTTGTCCAGAGTCGGACAAGTCAGCTTTGCTTGTAGCCCAAGTAAAGTTGCCGTGTGAGTTTGAAATCTGACCGTTGGAACACGTGTCAGTTCCTTAGTGACCCAGGGTCATTTCAGACAAATCAGGCCGGGTTGCCAAGTGGCTATAAATAGCCCACCCCCCACAACCATAAACGGTTGGCTGCTCAGATTGAGAGTACGGCTTTTGTCGTTTGAGAGCAACCCACCTCGAAGCCTTTGAGAGAGAATTCCTTGCAAGGATAAAGCCCTAACCACCCAGAGCCAGAGAGAATTGGGCATCACTTAAGTATTCTTGTCTGTGTGATCTGAAGACTTATTACACTTGAGGACTGTGCATCCTCCAGCCGGTTAGGCGTCGCGTTCTGAGCATCCAAGAGACATTGTGGATTGCCGGTGAACGAAGTCTGTGAAGGTTTGGGAGTCTACCTTGAAGACTTACCAGAGTGATTGGGCGAGGTCTATGTGACCTTAGCTCAAGGGGAATACGGTGAGGACTGGGTGTCCTGAGCTGCGTGTTTAGGACTGGGTGTCCGGGACTGTGTGTCCTAAGGTTTAAATACCTAGCCGCCCCAACCAGACGTACAGTTGTCACAGCAACTGGAACTGGTCCAACAAATCATTGTCTTCAACGAGTCACTGGTTTCATCTTCCCTTCCCTTTACTTACTGTTGCTCCTTGTGAAGTCATTGTATGTTTGCACTATCTTTTGTCTTCACTGAGTGACTGCATGCTCTGTACGGCTTCATAATATCTTCCTACCTGATCCTTACTACATTATTGCTATTAAGTCATTGTGCTTTCACTTCATTGAACACTTGACTATGGCTTACCTAGTGTAGTCTACCTTCCGCTGCATGGTAATAGGTTTATTTCTATCGTTTGTCTTCATAACTTCCACGTTTTGAAGACTTTCATAAAAATCGCCTATTCAGCCCCCCTCTAGTCGATATAACGCACTTTCAATTGG
Organism: Triticum aestivum; assembly: GCF_018294505.1. Classification (NCBI taxonomy): domain Eukaryota; kingdom Viridiplantae; phylum Streptophyta; class Magnoliopsida; order Poales; family Poaceae; genus Triticum; species Triticum aestivum. The sequence goes on along the minus strand of NC_057794.1, from coordinate 152,640,457 downwards.
TACCAGAGCAAGGTGCTCCCTTGTTCTGTGTGATTCGGTTTAACCACCTAGAGTTTTAGCTATGTCGACTGCAGGGATAATTAAAGTCTCCGCTGTGTGCCCCGTCTTCGATGGAACTGAATATCCCTACTGGAAGAATAAGATGCGCATGCATCTTGAAGCCATTGATGTCGACCTATGGTATGTCGTTGAAAACGGCGTTCCCAAGGCTGGAGAAGGTGTCACTACTGCTGACGTCAAGAAATTTGTTCAACTGGACTCTACTGCCAAGAATATCATCTGTGGTCACCTGACCAAAGGACAGTATGGCCGTGTGAGTGCTTTGAAGACATCTAAGCTGGTCTGGGACTGGCTCTCCAAGGTCAATGAAGGCATCTCAACCCAGAGAGATCAGAGAATCAGTGTCCTTCGCAACCTCTTCAACCGCTTCAAGCGAAATGACAATGAGAATGTCCAGCACACTTTTGACCGACTCACTGACATCACAAATGAGCTTCAAGCCCTCGGCGCTACTGAGATCACCAAACATGAAGTCGTCAAGACACTACTGAGATCACTTGATAGTTCGTTTGACATCCTAGCCCTGATGATTCAAGAACGTCCTGATTTCAAGACACTCGATCCATCTGACATACTTGAGAGGCTCAACACACATGAGTTTCATCTTCCTGAGAAAAGAGATATCTACGGTCCAAACTATGGGCGAACTCGTGCCTTGAAGGCAAAAGCTGTCTCCTCATGTGAAGAAGAATCTGACAGCAGTTTTGATGATCCTGAAGACATTGGAAGAGAACTTGCTATGCTTGTGAAGAAGTTCCAAATATTCACCAAGAAGAAAGGCTTTATAAAGTCTTCCCGATCAAGCTCAAGGAATGATGAACCTTCTGCTCACGGCTACAAGAAGAAAATATGTCACAAGTGCAAGAAACCTGGCCACTTCATCTCTAAGTGTCCACAGTGGGACAATGAGAACAAAAATAAGAAGAAGAGCAAGGAATATGACTCTGACGACAAGAAGAAGAAGAAATACTCAAAGTCTTCGTCCAAGTCTTCCTCAAAGTCTTCATCACACAAGAAGAGCTCATCTGGCAAGGCACGTGCATTTGTTGGCAAGGAAATGGACTCGGAGGAGGAGTCCGCTTCTGAGGAGGCGGAGGTGGAGTCTGAGGAGGAGTCCGATTCAGGCGTCGCAAGTCTGGCTACAGCATACGTTGCCAAGTCCATCTTCAATACTGAAGACAATGACCTCGTCACCGACACCGATGCAAATGACAAGGACTACTCCGCTTCTACCTACTGCTTCATGGCTCATGGTGCCAAGGTAAACACACGCACCACTCACTATCAAACATCTAGTGACGATGACTCTAATTGTGATTCAAAACCCAGCTACAAAACACTTTCTAAAATTGCAACTGAACAGCAGAAAGCTATGGAACATATTCAAAAACTGTTAGATAGAAGCGATGATCTGTTAGGTGCTGAAATGACTCGATCTGAATCCTTAATTGAAGACATAAAAAATCTTCACGTTAAGTATCAGGAACTTGAAAGTCGTCATGAAACTCTCTCAACAACTCATGAAAAGCTTTCCTATGATTATCTTCAAAGGAAGCAAGATCTTGAGAAATTGAGAGCGGTTCATGAAGATCTTCAAAAGGAAAACGAGTCACTTCACTCCAAACAGATCAGTCCCGCTCAGGAAGGATTTGAACCACCATGTCTTAAATGCATTGAGCGTGATAATGCTACTTCTTTTACTGAATGTTCTACTACTATTACTGTTGCAGTATCTTCAACTGTTGATGTGGTAACTAACCCCTCTGTTGAGGATACCACTGCTATTGCTGATGAGAATGCTAGGTTGAAGACATTGCTTGACACAGGGATGTACAAAAGTCTTAAAGGGCATCAGACACTATGTGATGTCCTCAAAAAGCAGATTCTGAACCGAAACCCGAGGAAAGAGGGTGTTGGGTTCGTAAGGAAAATGAATGTTGATGGCTCTTACTGGAAACCTGAGCAGTACCCCAAAACCATGTGGGTTGCTGCAAAGGAACCTTCAGCAGACCCATCCAATCTATCTGGCTTCACCTGTGCTAACCCCATTATCATTGATGAATCCTTTGATGCAAACTATATACTGTTTAAGAATCAGAATGGTGAAGTGTTTGCCAGGTACATTGGTACTAACTGCAGGAATGGACCGCCTATGAAGAAGATCTGGGTTCGAAAAGGTGTCTGGAGAATCTTCTTGTGAATGTCATCATGACACCTCACGTGAAGAAGACAAACCTCAGACCAAAGGCTTCATACAGTCCAAAGGCTTCATACAGACAAAGGACTCACCTGAGTCGCACTAACACAAATGTTTTGCAGGGAAACCATACTCAGGCATATGAATATGAGAGCGGTTCATCAAACCGCCATGTTCATAAGACCAAGAACTATTCTGCTTATTCTTATGAGTACTATTGTCCGCCTGCAAGACTGTTTGCTAGGGCTCCAAAGCCAAAATTCTCAGATGCTGCACTTAGACTTATTGCTTCTCAGCCACCCTTGAAGATGTGGGTGGCTAAGAAAGCTTAACTCTCTTTTGCAGGGAAAGGTCTCCAGCAGAAAACCAAAATCGTCTGACGCCATTGCTGGGGACCTTAAACATCTTGTAGGGCGCAAGATCAAATGCCCGAATGGTCTTACTATGTACTTCGTTCCTGAATCGCTTGCTACTCTCCCTATTAGTCCTAATCTGGATCTAAGCTTTCATAACCCATTGGTTCGTCAAATGTTTTTGCTTCACAATGCTCTTGGTGAAGCCTATCCCCCTAACTGCATTGTAGCGTACGACACCAGCGTCTTCAGAATGGATTATTGATAGTGGGTGTACAAATCACATGACTGGCAAAAGAAGTCTTCTTATGGACTCAACCTTACGTCCATCCGACAAGAGCCACATCACATTTGCTGACACTGGTAAAAGTAAGGTATTGGGTCTAGGTAGAGTTGCAATCTCAAGGGATCAACACATGGACAAAGTCATGTTTGTTGAATCCCTTTGCTTCAACTTAATGTCTGTGTCAATGCTTTGCGATTTGAACATGATCGTAATATTTGGAAAATATCGTTGCCTTGTACTAATGGAATCTGACAAGTCTCTAGTGTTTGAAGGGTATCAAAAAGATGATTTGTACGTAGTAGATTTCTCAGCAGGACCACAGCTTGCCGTATGTCTTCTAGCAAAAGCTTCAGAATGCTAGCTCTGGCATCGGAGGCTTGGGCATGCTGGCATGAGGAACCTCCACACCCTTGCGAAGAAGAAGCATGTCATAGGCATCGAGGGCGTCAAGTTCAAGAAAGACCACTTCTGTCGTGCCTGTGAAGCAGGGAAGATGACGAGGGCCAAACATCCTTCAAAGACAATCATGACCACTACTCAACCCTTCGAACTGCTTCACATGGATCTTTTCGGTCCCACTCATTACTCAACTCTTACTACTACTGCATGCCTCTATGGCTTCGTTATTGTTGATGATTACTCTAGATACACTTGGGTGCACATAATCCTTTACAAGACTGAAGTGCAGGATGTCTTCAGACGCTTCGCCAATCGAGCTATGAACAATTATGGTGCCAAGATAAAGCACATCAGAAGTGACAATGGCACTGAATTCAAGAACACTGGCCTTGATATATATCTTGATACCTTGGGCATCACACATGAATTCTCAGCCCCGTACACGCCATAGCAGAATGGCGCCGTCGAACGCAAGAACAGAACACTCATTGAGATGGCCAGAACGATGCTAGATGAATACAAGACCCCAAGAAAATTCTAGCCTGAAGCCATTGATACTGCATGCCATACAATCAATCGTGTTTATCTTCACAAGCTTCTGAACAAGACATCTTATGAGCTCCTTACTGGCAAGAAGCCAAATGTCAGTTACTTCAGAGTATTTGGCGTAAGATGCTGGATCAAGGACCCACATCACACCTCAAAGTTTGCACCAAAAGCACATGAGGGTTTTATGCTTGGATATGGAAAGGATTCTCACTCCTACAGAGTCTTCAATCTCTTTCATTACAAAGTGGTTGAAATAGTGGATGTGCGGTTCGATGAGACCAATGGTTCACAAAGAGACCAACTGCCAAATGTGCTAGATGAAGTTCCATCCAGTGAATCAATCAAGCTAATGGGAACTGGAGAAATTATACCTTCTGAAGCTCATCCTGAAGAAGAACTTATCATCTGAGCACCTGATCAACATGAAGACAATGCTCAGCCTGAAGACATTCCTTCTAACAACGATAATGATCAGCAAGAGCAAAGTCTTCGCCCTGTACATCCTCGCGTTGCCAATGAAGTGCAGATTGAAAGAATAATTGATAGCATCAATGCACCCGGTCCACTCACTCGTTCAAGGGCAACTCAGCTAGCAAATTTCTGTGGGCACTTCGCATTCGTCTCAATAACAGAACCCAAGAAAGTTGAAGAAGCCTTCATGGAACCTGAATGGATTCAAGCTATGCAAGAAGAGCTTCAACAGTTTGAGATGAATAATGTATGGGAACTAGTTAAGCGTCCTCCATGGAAGCACAATATAATAGGCACCAAATGGATATACTGCAACAAGCAAGATGAGCATGGTCAAGTTGTCAGAAACAAAGCTCGTCTCGTTGCTCAAGGATATACTCAAGTGGAAGGCATTGACTTCGATGAAACATTTGCTCCTGTGGCTAGACTTGAAGCCATACGCATACTGCTGGCCTATGCAAATCATCACAACATACTTCTATATCAAATGGATGTGAAGAGTGCTTTTCTCAATGGCAAGGTTGAAGAAGAAGTGTATGTTGCACAACCGCCTGGCTTTGAAGATCCAAAACATCCTGACATGGTATACAAGCTCAACAAGGCACTGTATGGCCTCAAACAATCCCCTCGGGCCTGGTATGACACACTCAAATACTTCCTGAAGGGCAAAGGCTTCATACCTGGTTCCCTAGACCCCACTCTCTTCACAAAGACATATGATGGTGAACTGTTTGTGTGCCAAATATATGTGGATGACATTATCTTCGGCTGCACCAATCAGAAGTACAGTGAAGAGTTTGGATATATGATGCAAGAGCAATATCAGATGTCCATGATGGGAGAGCTGAAGTTCTTCCTCGGTCTTCAAATACGACAACAACGCAACATCATCTTCATATCTCAAGAGAAGTATCTCAAAGATTGCCTGAAGAAGTTCGGTATGCAAGACTACAAAGGCTTCACAACACCAATGCCAGCCAAACATCATCTGGGTCCCGACGACAATGGTAAAGAGTTCGATCAAAAGGTATACCTCTCCATGATTGGTTCTTTACTTTATCTATGTGCATCTAGGCCAGATATTATGCTTAGTGTTTGCATGTGTGCTCGATTTCAAGCGGCACCAAAGGAGTCGCATCACTTAGCTGGGAAGCAAATTCTTCGATATTTGGCTCACACCCCAACTCTAGGATTATGGTATCCAAAGGGCTCAGAGTTTGATCTGGTTGGATTCTCAGATGCTGATTATGCTGGTGACAAAGTTGATCGCAAGTCTACATCAGGCACATGTCACTTTCTGGGACGATCACTTGTATGTTGGTCTCCAAAGAAGCAGAACTGTGTATCTCTCTCCACTGCTGAATCTAAATACATTGCCGCTGGATCTTGCTGCACTCAGCTTCTACGGATGAAGCAAACACTCAAGGACTATGGCATTCATCTGAAGCAAGTGCCACTTTACTGCGACAACGAAAGCGCCATCAAGATCGCCAACAACCCAGTTCAGCACTCGAAGACAAAGCACATTGAAATTCGTCATCACTTTCTCAGAGATCATGTTGTGAAGGAAGATATTGATATCATACACGTCAACACTGAAGAGCAATTGGCAGATATCTTCACCAAGCCCTTGGATGAGAAGAGATTTTGCAAAATATCCTGGAATCCTCAAATGTCCTATGATCAGGCACACATCCTAACCCTTATGCATATTGATGACTTAGATGTGCAACACACGAAGTAAAGTATATCTTCAATCAATGAAGACATACATTCTAAGTGTGAATACATTAATGTGGAATTTGACTTTGGAGCGCCATGATAATTGTGCGTGTGTCTGGGTCTAATACTTCCTATACGGTGGGTAACTCCACCACCAAATGTTCTGTTTTGAAGTGTTTCACTCATGATGTTACCTTGCAATGTCTTCACATTTGGTTTGGCTTCGATCTCAACATATCTTCATGATTATCTTCACTATGTTGATTATATATATATATATATATATATATATATATATATATATATATATATATTAGTGTTCTGTCCTCTACAGCATTCACTTATAGCTATGCCTTCATTGTTGAATCTTTTGAACTAAGTGAATGTGATCGGACCCTAACCTCTCTATGCTTTCTATCTCAAATTCTATCTCTCCAAATCATATGCATTCTATTGAAACTGTCGAATGTCTTCTCTGCGTCCTTGTTAGCAGAAGATACAGAGACAACCATTAAGTCCGTTTTCAATGCTCATTCCTCCACATGAAGTAGGAACGACCACCCGACAATCAAGGCGTGCGTGGGACGTGGAACAAACCCCAAAATTCCGCATAATGGCCACGTGTTCCTCAGATGCGAATCGCCAGGGGCACCTGTGTAATAGCGCAGTGTCGCCCATGTACCTATAAATACACACTTCACAGCGGTCATTATCTCTTCTTCCACTCTCGCACGAACCCTAGCGCCACCGCTAGCCCTCGACAACGCCAGCGACGAAGCGCTTCGCTGCCGCAACCTCTCCAACGTCGTCTTCACACCGACCGCGGACATCGTCCTCTCCGCCGTCGCCGTAGGTGTCCTCCGTCGCCTAGTTAGGGCACGGAAGATCGAATTGCTCGGCCTCATCTTCAACTTCATCTAGCAGTTCTTAGTGTGGTAAATAAAACTTCCTTTTTACAGCACCGTTGATCCTATGGATTTGTCACTTTCTACCACAAGCAGTTTCTATTCACACAAGTTAGATCTCTCTCATACTGCATCTCATAACATGCCTAGTATATTCACTTATGCTTCACAAAGTAGTTAGATTCCTCACTTGTACTGATCCGTGGATTCGTACAAATTTGGAACCAACTCCTTATCGATGAGTGAATGTCTTCGCAAAATGAGGTCAATGTCTTCTAAACTGATTTATCTTCAAAATCTTCTGAGAATACATATGACCTCTTCCCCTTCCCTCGCACCTTAATGCTGTCACAGGTACATGTCTGTGGGAGAATCCTTTGGTTCTCATAGTTTGCATTCATTTGCAGAATTCTTACAGCATCACATTAATTCTCCCGAAGCCAATTCTTGTTGGTCCAGCAAGCGAAAACCTTTGAAGCCTTTGAACGTGTTGAAGCCTTTCAAGTTAAAGTTTATGGCTTCAGAGAAAGCAGCAAGGAAGGGTGGCAGAAAGCGTCGTGGAGAAACATCCAGAGATCTGCCAGATGAACTCTCAGAACTGTACAAGACAGATCCTGAAGAGGATTACAATCAGCGCAAGACCCGAATCCAATGGATTCAAAGATATTGGGCAGAACAATGGTTCAAATACCGATTTGTAACCCAAGAATATGCTGAGAAAAATGCCATCAAGAGACAGTGGGGAGACATCCAATACAAGAATCTTCTACCCAGGTCCAGAGATGAAGCCATTGCTCAAGGCTTCTATCCCTGCATGGTCCGTGGGCCACAGCCAGCTGATGCACACCCATCGTCACTACTATGGTGTCGTGATGACAATCTGTTCAAGCGCAACTTCCAGTTTGCCCAGAACTCAGTGAAGCAGAACAAGAAGACTTTGGGGCTAGACTTCAACCCTGGTCCCTCAGCACCAAGGGCAGATGGCACACGAGATGCAGAACCCAATGTCATCAGTCCTTTCTACAACCTTGAAGGCCTCATCACCTGCATCTTAGTTCAAGGGACTGCAGTGAATGAGCCTGCAGCTGATGCTGAATCAGAAGAAGCTCATGTAGCGCCAAAGACAAAGAAGATGAAGAAGCCTAAAGCTTCAAAGCCTTGCCCCTCACCAAAAATCTCAAGGGCGAAGCCACTGGCAACTGCACCGCCTGAAGACAGTGTGCAGTCCGAAGACTTATCTCGCATCTCCAAGCCCCAGAAAGTCAAGATGCCTCTGACTCACACCAGACAAGAGCTAACTGCTGTTGCCATTCTGCGCAATGACGACATTGATCTGTCAAGTGATGAAGATCTAGCAGATGACGCTCTTGAGCAACTCATCAAGAGCAAAGAAGAAGCAGAAATCTTCAATGATCTGCATCTCTTTGATGTGACCATCATCCACAACTTCATTGACAAGTGGTTTGACACGCCAAACATCAGCTTTGAAGATCTACAGCTACCAATTGGCCTCAGTGTCGCCTTCCAAGGCGCCATTGCTTCAGAACTCGCTATTGCCCAGCGCATTGTTGAACTGAAGCAAAAGATTAACTATGAAAAGGCTCAGTTCAAGAAGCATATGGCCAAGCTCAGCGTGCTGGAAGTGAAGAACTTCAAGAGTATGATGCACGAGCTCAAGGAAGCCTTTGTAAAGAAATATGCAGAAGCTCAGGGTTCGCGTGAGTGCATGAAGACTCTGGTTGACAGATGTGTGAAAGCCTATAATGAGGCTGAGAAGCGCAAGGCCCTTGGGTGTCCTGAGCTGCGTGTTCAGGACTGGGTGTCCGGGACTGTGTGTCCTAAGGTTTAAATACCTAGCCGCCCCAACCAGACGTACAGTTGTCACAGCAACTGGAACTGGTCCAACAAATCATTGTCTTCAACGAGTCACTGGTTTCATCTTCCCTTCCCTTTACTTAATATTGCTCCTTGTGAAGTCATTGTATGTTTGCACTATCTTTTGTCTTCACTGAGTGACTGCATGCTCTGTATGGCTGCATAATATCTTCCTACCCGATCCTTACTACATTACTGCTATTAAGTCATTGTGCTTTCACTTCATTGAACACTTCACTATGGCTTGCCTAGTGTAGTCTACCTTCCGCTGCATGGTAATAGGTTTATTTCTATCGTTTGTCTTCATAACTTCCACGTTTTGAAGACTTCCATAAAAAGCGCCTATTCACCCCCCCCCCTCCTCTAGTCGATATAACGCACTTTCAGGTTCGGGCCGCGAGGATGCGTAAAACCCTACTCCTGCTTTGGTATATTGTATATCTGTGTTCTTGAGCTAGCTATGGGGCGTGAGGAGCTCCAAAAAGCCGAATCCCTCCTATGGTCGCCTCGGGCCTCCTTTTATAGAAAAAAGGGGTTGCGACAGTGGCACACAGGAGGTGGAAAGGGTACAGTGCTACGAGGTTATCCCTCACATCACATGACAAGGCGCATTTAATGTGTCTTGCTTAGGTGTCCTTGCTTTATCGGGGACGGGGGAGAAACATGTCTCGTCCATCGCCGCTCCTTCTTGTGTCGACACGCGCCCTGGCCAGCGACGCCTGCGATGCCACGTAGGTAGGCAGGCAGCTGAGGTGGCGCAGTGGTCGGTCTTCACGAAGATCTGCATGCCGCCACGCAGGTGCCTGCCCAACTGGTCGGGTCAGCAGCTGCATGCATGCGGTGGTGGAGGTTTAGTTGGCATGGGCCTGATGTTGGCCCTGCGGGTGTCCTTGGTAAGGGCCTTGCCGAGGTGCCTGCTGTCATCCCCGGCAAGGCGCTTGCTGGGGGCCTTGTGGTCTTCCTCGGCTGGAATCCCGCCAAGGGTTGTCGTCTCCTTAGTGCGTATCTGATCTTGAATGTCTTCACAAAGATCTGCATGCTGCCACGGGGATGTCTCCCGAATCCTTGCCCTTTGGGGGCAGTGGACTCAAGGGTGATTTGCTCCGTAGGCGTGGGACGAGTCGCCGCGGCAAGGGTCTTGCCGGGGCTGCTAGAACTGTCTCCCGGCAAAGATCTTGTCGGGGGAGTCCGCTTCGTCCCCTTTGCTCTTCGTGGTCTTGGCCTTGGTGTCGTTCTAGTTCTCTTGAGCTTCGGTCTTACCCTGGCTCACCTCCCTTGCCTTGCTTGGTGTGGTGGTATCCGCGGCTCAGACTGCCCGTGCACAGTTATAGGGGTACAAAAAGTGTACCCCTCTTTTTGTACACCGACAGGAGCCCCCGGGCCTGGGCCACACATAAGTGCAACGTGTTGTTGGGCTAGGCCCAAAAACGGTGCGCGGGTAGGCGGGGCAGTTTTTTACCGCGGTAAGATTCTTCGCGCGCTGCGCTTCCCACGATTCCCGCGCGTGGCACGGCGTGGGGGGGCGCGTGTGACGTGGGCGGCATGCGTGGGGTTGGTTCCCGTAGGCATGCGTCACATCGTAGTAAAGGGGCGGTTCGTGCCTTCCCCATAAACGGAGGGAGGCGTGGAGACGCGGCCCATTTACTGAATGGGGCTAAAGCGCAGTATTCAAGGCGTCCACTCCCCACGATCACGGGGTGGGAAACCGGGCCATTGCTGGTTGGGGCGGCGGGTCGGTCTTGGCTCCCTGCGCCTTCCGTATCTTGATTGGCCGAGCGGGGTGGCCGAGCCCCAACCCCGATCCTTTATAAAGAGCGGGAGGGGGGATGGCGTCCCGCACTCTTTCATCTTCTTCTTCCTTCAGCTTCTGCTCCTCCCTTCCATCCGTCATGGAGAGAGGGAATCCCGGTCCTTCAACAGTGGCGGCGAGGGTCGCCACTCGACAACGCGTCCCTCCTTCCCCTGTGCCTGCGGTGGCAGAGCCAGCCGCGAGGGGAAGGGGGAGGGGGCGAGGCCGTGGGCGAGGCCGGGGCGCTCGGGGAAGAGGAGGACGGGGTGGCGCCGGCCTCGCCTCTGCCAGCAGCTCCTCCTCCAATGGAGGGCCATGTTGGGGATGACCCTGGTGAGTTCTTCGTCAGGCTGCGCCGGCCGCCGCGCCGTCGCCTTCGTCTCTCGACTCCATTTGCGCAGGAGATGGAGCTGGATCCGCCGGAGTCGTTGTGGCTGCACATGAGGGGCTGCGGGATCAGTGGCACGCGGGTCCGCGTCGACTTCCCCGCCCCTCAACTGATGTATCTTCGTCGGGGATGGAAGACATTTGCTCATATCCACCGCTTGACGGAGGGGATCACTCTCCATTTTAAGCTGATGGAGGGTGGCCTTCTCTCTGTCAAGGTCTTCGGGCTCTTTGGGACCCGTGCAAGGTGCTGCGTGGAGAGCTCCTCTGATAGTGAAGACTCCTCCTCGGGCGGGAGTAACAAGGAGGACAGCGGCAGCGACGATGAGGGTAGTAGGCAGCAGGATGACGGGTCCGATTAGGTGTCGGGTGCCACTCCATGCGGCACCGGCGACCCCATCATCCGTGTCGCCGGCTCCTTGAACTTATCGGGGTCGTCTCCTTGGGCGGCTGGCGTTGGGATGCTGCGGAAGAGGAAGAGGGCGGGCGGCAAGGCCGTCAAGTCGGAGTACGCGGGCACTGACACCTTCGACGCGTGCTGACGTCCTGCCGCCTCGTCTTCGAGCTCTACTTCCGGCGCTGCCATCACCATCCAGCCTTTGGACGGCCACCAAGATGTTCTCTTGGTGTCTTCTGCCACCCATAGCTCGCCAAGGTGCTCCTTTTGTCCCTTTCGCCTCCTTGACTGCCTCTAGAGGAGAGGGACAATAAAGGGATTACGGGCACCTTATCTCTTTTTAGTTTGTAAGCCTTCGGGCCTTTGTTGAGTTTAAAACGTGTAATCCCATCATTCATGTTTTTCATTCCCTATGGACTGTACCTGAGTGGAATGTTTTTTTAATGAAAAAGGGATGCTTGCCGGGTCATTTGTTTGCGGGTGGAACCCACGACAAGGAGTAAATCCTTGATATCTTCAAGATAAACATTTCCTTGCCCGGCAACAGGCCTTGCTATCTCCCCACTTCGCTCGACCTTCCTCACGCCTTCGACGGAGGTAGGGATGAGGCGGGTTCAGGCTCCTTGTTTCATCCTTTCGCTTCCGCGACTACGACCAAACTTGGCCTCAGGAACGAGCCCTAGGGCCTAGAGTTATGGGAGCATGGTAGCTTAGGGGAAAACGAGGTTTCACATACCTCAGTCCATAATGGAATGCATGATAAGGGATGAAGAACTTACCTGAAGCTACAGCCCCCGGCAACCCTGGTTCGCCATGGGTGAATCTTTGCTCTTGCAGCCCCCGGCAATACTGGCCTACCGGGGGCTAGATGCTGGTCTGTTCCTCTTTTTTTGCTCCCCAAGTGGTTTGGCACGGATATCTGTGTGTCCTGTGAACCAAAGAAGACAAAAGAAAGACAAAGAGACGCACACTCGACCTCTAAGCTGGGGGTTAGTCGCTGCTAAGCACTATCAACCCTAACCAAGGACGAGACTCGACCTAGCATGCATGCTATAACTTAGGGCACCAGCGCTTCATTTACTTATGCTCAGGGTCTGTGCCTGGCTTTGTACAGAGGGTTACATGCATCATCGGCAAGGCTCGTACAAAAGGTGGCTTGCCGGGGGCCCGGCAAGCCGCGCCTCACGGGTAAAACTTGCGAAGATGCTCAATGTTCCAGGAGTTACTCACCAGAACGGCATCTTCGGTCTCCAGGCAGACTGCGCCGGGCCTGGTGACTCGTATTACCCGATAAGGGCCTTCCCACTTTGGCATCAACTTGTTGGAATTCTTGGCCGATTGAACGCGCCGAAGAACAAGGTCGCCTTCCTCAAAGCTTCGGGCATGAACCTTGCGGCTATGGTAGCGGTGCAAGGCTTGCTAGTAGCGCGCTGCTCTCACAACCGCCCGAAGACGATATTCCTCAAGGAGCGTTGCGTCATCTTGCCGCAATTTCTCTTGCTCAAGCTCGTCATAAGCAAGTACTCGAGGTGACCCGTATATGAGTTCCATGGGGAGAACTGCTTCTGCCCCGTATACCAGGGCAAAGGATGTCTGGCCAGTGGCTCGATTTGGTGTCGTTCTGATTGACCAAAGAACCGCCGACAATTCATCAATCCAGCGCCTTCCACTCTCGTGCAGTCTATCAAAGGTCTTTGTCCTCAGGCCGCGCAGTACTTCAACATTTGCCCTCTCAGCTTGACCATTGCTTCGTGGGTGAGCAACGGAAGCGAAACAGACCTTGCTGCCGAGGTCTTGAATATATTGCATGAAGGTGTGGCTTGTGAACTGCGTGTCGTTGTCGGTGATAACCCTATTGGGTACACCAAAACGGCACACCAGTCCTTTGAAGAACTTGACGGCTGACTGTGTTGTGACCTTCCTCACTGCTTCCACTTCTCGCCACTTTATGAACTTGTCGATTGCAATGTACAAGTACTCAAAGCCCCCGACAGCGCGGGGGAAAGGGCCCAGTATGTCGAGCCCCCAGACCGAGAAAGGCCAGGAGAGAGGAATGGTTTGAAGGGCTTGAGCTGGCTGATGAAGCTTCTTTGAATGGAACTGACATGCTTCACACCTAGTGACTAGTGTCGTCGCATCCTGGAGGGCGGTGGGCCAGAAGAAGCCTTGCCGAAACGCTTTGCCGGCAAGGGCCCTTGACCCGATGTGGGATCCACATATGCCTCCATGTATCTCCGCCAACAGCCCCAGTCCTTCCTCTCGAGGGATACACTTCAATTTAACGCCATTCGGCCTCTTTCTGTACAGGACGTCATCGACGAACTGGTACATAGAAGAGCGACGGGCTACTTTTTCCGCTTCTTCCTGCTCCTCAGGAAGTTCCCCTGTTTGGAGGAATCGGACGGTATGCTGTGCACACGCTGGAGCCTGGGGCTCGACGGCGAGGACTAAAGGCATTTCCTCCGCTATCGGAGCGGCTGTCTCCATGGCAAGAGCTTGATGCTCTGTCGGAGCTAGCCATCCCGTGGCGGGCTCAGTGTCTCCGGCAACATCCTTGCCGGCGGCTTCGGGGAGCTCGGCGGGAAAGTACTTGCCAGGCCCTGATTTTCTCCTCTTGTTCTTCTCTGTTGATGGATCAACGGATGGCTAAGTTAGCCGAAGCACAAAGGTACCTTGTTCCACAGGTAGCTTGAGGGAAGCGCGTTTTGACAGGTAATCGGCGATATCATTCTCCGCTCGGGGAATGTATTTTGCCTGTATACCGTCAAAACGCTCTTCCAGCTTTCTCACTTCATCGACGTAGGCCTTCATCAACGGGCTTTGGTAATCCTTGTTGACTTGCTTGACGACAAGTTGCGGGTCACCTCTGACGATGAGTTTCTTGATTCCGAGGTCCGCCGCGATCCTAAGACCGGCAAGCAGCCCTTCGTACTCAGTCGTATTGTTTGTTGACACCTCCCTGGGGAAGTGCATCTGGATCACGTACTTGAGGTGCTCTTCGGTGGGCGTGACAAGCAGTACGCCAGCCCCGGCGCCCTATAAGGAGAAAGCTCCATCAAAGTACATGACTCAGTCGCAACTTGCCTCCTTGCCGAGGAGAACAGTCTCTTGGGTCTCTTCGTCAAGCGTCGCGGTCCATTCTGCAACGAACTCCACCAGGACTCGGCTTTGAATCGTCGAGGTACTCTCAAACTTGAGGCCAAAGCTGGACAGTTCCAGTGCCCACTCTATGATCCTTCCCGTTGCATCTGGATTGTGCAATATCCGTCGCAGAGGGAGGCGAGTGACGGCAGTGATTTCGTGCGCCTGGAAGTACGGACGCAGCTTCCTCGAGGCCATAAGAAGGCCGAAGAGCAGTTTCTGCACACCGGAGTACCTCAATCTAGCCCCCTGCAGGAGGGAACTAACAAAGTAGACCGGGTGCTGCATCATTTTATTCTTCAGCGGCACTTCAATTGGCTGCGTCGTCTCGGCATCGGTGGCATCGGGCTTCATCGCTGCTATTACCTCATCATCAATTTCTCTCTGCGCCACTAGTGCGGCGCTGACCACCTGGTTCGTTGCCGCCAGGTACAGCAGCAACGGTTCCTGTGGCCTAGGCGCAACTAGTATTGGCGCGGAGGAGAGGTACCTCCTCAAATCTTGCAATGCTCCTTCGGCTTCTGGCGTCCACTCCATCAGGCCCGCCTTTTTCAAAATCTTGAAAAAGGGAAGGGCGCGCTCGGCGGACTTGGAAATGAACCTGCTCATGGCGGCAACGCAACCAGCAAGCCGACACACATCCTTGACTCGCTTGGGCGCTTCAATTTGCTCTATAGCTTTGATCTTGTCCGGATTGGCCTCTATCCCACGCTGTGACACAAAGAACCCGAGAAGCTTGCCAGACGGGACGCCAAAGACGCACTTCTCAGGGTTCATCTTGAGATTGATCTTGTGTAGGTTTGCAAATGTTTCTTGTAAATCTGATATGAGGGTTGCCCAGTTCTTGGTTTTGACCACTATATCATCCATATAAGCTTCCATATTTCTATTGAGCTGGGGTTCAAAACCAATCTGGACCGCCCTTGCAAACGTTGAACCAGCACTCTTCAACTCAAAGGCATCCGTATAAAGCAATGCATACCACATGGGGTGATGAATGCCGTTTTCTCTTCATCTTCCCTTGTCATGAAGATCTGGTGGTAGCCGGAGTAGGCATCAAGGAATGACAACAGATCACACCCAGCTGCGGAGTCAACAATCTGGTCGATGCGCGGCAACGGGAAGGGGTCTTTGGGACAAGCCTTATTAATATCTGTGTAATCAATACACAGCCTCCACTTCCCATTTGCCTTGCGCACTACCACTGGATTGGCCAACCACATTGGATGGAGCACTCCTCTTACCAAACCCGCTGCTTCCAGTTTCTGGATCTCCTCTGTGATGAACTCTTGTCGTTCCAAAGTTTGCTTTCTAACCCTCTGCTTGACGGGCCGCGCATGAGGACAGACAGCAAGGTGGTGCTCAATCACCTCCCTGGGAACGCCGTGGATGTCGGATGCTTGCCATGCAAACACATCGACATTCGCCCGCAGGAAGGTGACGAGTGCGTCTTCCTATTTGTCGTCAAGGGTGGAGCTTATGGTAAAAGCTCCTCCCATGCCGTCCTCCTTGACAGAAACCTTCTGGGTTCCCAGCGGTGTGGCCCTGGACTTCTTGTTTCTGTCGGCGTAGCTCTCTGGCACGTCCTCGACGGGAGCGCTACACTCCGAAGAGGTGCGCTTGCCGGAGTGGGTGCCTGAGGTCTCACCGGTCTTCTTATTTTGCCTTCCCGGGCCTCCAGCGGCAGGAGCAAGCGCCTTAGCAGTGGCGGCTGCTGCAACTGCTTGTTGGTAGAGTTGGTCAGTGCAAATTAGCGCATCCTTCTTCTCTGATGGGACAGTGATGATCATCAGAGGCCCCGACATCTTCAGGGTGTTGTAGGCGTAATGTGACACCGCCATCAACTTGGCCAGCACTGGGCGGCCACGGATCCCGTTGTAAGGCAAGGTGATCTTGGCAACGTCGAACACAATCATTTTTGTCCTGTAGTTCAGATCACTCCTAAAACTCACGGGCAACGTGACCTTTCCCTTTGGTTGACTTCTTCCCGGGTTGACCCCCGGAAACGTGCCCGTCTCTTCGAGGTCTTCATCAGGAATCTGCAATTTCTCGATCACGGCAGGCGAGATTAAGTTCAGACCGGCCCCGCCATGGACTAGCATCTTTGTCACCTTGAGGTTGCGTATTGTTGGTGAAACCAACAATGGAAAGCACCCGACTACAGTAGTGCGATCAGGGTGATCGTCAGTGTCAAAATGATAGGTGTGTTGGACTACTTCAGCGGCCTTTGGGCATCAAACGACGGTTCCGCCGCTGTAATCTCACGCGCCCACTGTTTAAGCTGGCGGTGAGAGGTATGCAGCGAGGCGCCGCCATCGACGCACATGGCCTCTGTAGCTTTTTGAAATTCTTGGTCACCAGACTCATCGTCCTCTTCGTGATCATCGTCTTCTGGCTTTTTGTCACGGCCCCAGACGGGCCTCTCTTGCTGTTTATCTTTGCCGCGACGGCCTGCCTGGCCGTCACGCTTCTTGCTGGACCCCTCAGCACGGTCCCGGCCTTTCTCCTTGTCCCGCCTCTCATATTCAGCCCTCTGCTTCTCAACAAGGAGCTCAACCTGTCGGCAGTGCTGGAGATCATGGCCTTTGGTGCGATGGATCTTGCAGTATTGCTTGTCGGAGTTTCCTGGCTTCTCGGCAGCCGCCAAGGCCCGGCAGGCGACACATCCGGCAATTTCCTTGCCGGGGTCATCTGCCTTGGTTTTGTTGGCGGAGCCGGCATCGTCAGATCCCTCGACGGCAAGCGCAGCTTTACCTTTGCGCTTCTTGTTGTGGCGCCGGCCTTTCTTCGCCGGGGCGGCAGTATCCTCATCTGAGGAGTCGGTTTCCACGCCGGCATCTTCGCCGGGGTACTTCCTTCCCTCTTTAGCTCGGGCACATCTGTCAGCAAGAACATAGAGTTCTGCCACATCTTTCACCTTGTTCATTGCCAGTTCTTCGCGCATCTTGCGGTTACGCATGTTCTGATGGAATGCGCTGATGATGGCGGCATGGTGAACATCAGGGATATTGTACTGTACCCGGCTGAACCTCTGTATATACTTGCACAGACTCTCGCCTCCCTTCTGGGGAATGACATGCAGGTTGCTTGCTTGGCCATGGGCTTGGTGACCTCCAGTAAAGGCGCCCACAAACTCATGGCACAAATCCGACCAGGAGGAAATAGAGTCTACCGGCAAGTGCATCAACCACGATATGGCGTTGGGTTTAAGAGCCAATGGAAAGTAATTCGCAAGCACCTTATCGTCGCAGGCTCCGGCGGCTTGCATCGCGATGGTGTAGATGCTGAGGAACTCAGACGAGTGAGTCTTGCCGTTGTACTTTTCGCCAATGTCAGGTTTGAAGGTGCGGTGAGTGGGCCACTGGAACTGCCACAGCTCACGGGTAAAAGCCGGACAGCCTACCTTGTAAGGTAGGCCTCTAGGGCTCTCCGGGGTCGGGTGGTTCACAGCAGGCCCTGCTCGCCTATCTGACTGGTGGCGCGCTCTGCGCCGGCGCTCGATAGTGGTTTGAGCGTCTTCATGGGCTCGTTCCCGAAGAACTTGGCGCTGGTCACAGTGGGTCCGCGGGTCAGACGATGCTATGGAGATGTCGTCGCCCGCGATGTCGCGACGAGCCGGCGTCCGTGGTACCGGATGGGGAAGAGGTGAATGCACTGTGGTCGCGGCGCCGCCGGCTTTTCCACCACTGGTCCGCGGGACTCCATCGGAGCGTCGACTCGGGGGCCCCACCGGACTTGGTTCGTATTTGTTGGCCACCGCAACAAGGCTTCGGATAGTGGCTCTCCATTCGTCGAGTTTCCCCATAGTGGGAGGAAAGTCGAGGAGCAACTGCGCGCACGCCAGGGCCTCTGCTGGCGTCGGTAGCAGCGAAACCTGCATGGATCGCGACGCGCATCGACTTCTGACCATGTCAGAAGGAGCTCTATCACGACACCGCGGTCGCATGCCGTTTTCACCAGCGCCTCGGCGAGTGGGCATGTCTTCTATGTCCCGGGAGTGGCGCTCGGGGCTCTTCCCACGGTGACGCCCGGGATCTTCGGCGTGATTACGTCGTTCGTCGCGCTGTCTGGGAGGAGCGCGCTGTTGGCGCCGGCATGGGAGTCTTGGAGGCCCTTGCGTCGCCTTCGGACAGGGCGGCGATGACCTTGGAAGGCCCCGCTCCACCCGCGAAGGGCTGGGCTCCGCCTTTGGATTTGGCGACGTGTGGCCCGTTACCAGGTGCACAAACATCGCCGCCTCCCAAACTCCGGCTGCTGGGATGGTGTTGGTGTTCGCGAGCAGCGCCCCGGGTCCTTTCTGCGACCGGTCCGCTGCTCGCCCGCGTCGGCACGTGCTGTCCGGCTTCCGACTGGCCAACCGCCACCGTCGTCTTCTTCTTGGGCGCCATGATGATGAAGAAGCACCGAACTAACTGCTAAAGCCGATTCTCACAACTGCGCCCCCCTACCTGGCGCGCCAAAGATGTCGGTGGGAACGACACCTATGGGATCACAAGAATCCCTACTGTGGTTAGCGGGGCGCGGGCTGGTGAGAAGAGCGGATCAAACAGATAGCACACGGTTCTTTTATCCAGGTTCGAGCCGCGAGGATGCGTAAAACCCTACTCTTGCTTTGGTGGATTGTATATTTGTGTTCTCGAGCTAGCTATGGGGCGTGAGGAGCTCCAAAAAGCCGAATCCCTCCTATGGTCGCCTTGGGCATCCTTTTATAGAAAAAAGGGGTTGCCACAGTGGCACACAGGAGGTGGAAAGAGTATAGTGCTGAGGTTATCCCTCGCATCACATGACAAGGCGCATTTAATGCGTCTTGCTTAGGTGTCCTTGCTTTATCGGGGACGGGGGAGAAACATGTCTCGTCCGTCGTCGCTCCTTCTTGTGTCGACACGCGCCCTGGCCAGCGACACCTACGATGCCACGTAGGTAGGCAGCCAGCTGAGGTGGCGCAGTGGTGGGTTTTCATGAAGATCTACATGCCGCCACACAGGTGCCTGCCCAGCTGGTCGGGTCGGCAGTTGCATGCATGCAGTGGTGGAGGTTTAGTCGGCATGGGCCTGATGGTGGCCCTGCAGGTGTCCTTGGTAAGGGCCTTGCCGGGGCCCCGGCAAGGGTCTTGCCGAGGCGCCTGCTGTCATCCCCGGCAGGGCGCTTGCCGGGGACCTTGTGGTCTTCCTCGGCTGGGATCCCGCCAAGGGTTGTCGTCTCCTTAGTGTGTATCTGATCTTGAATGTCTTCACAAAGATTTGCATGCCGCCACGGGGATGTCTCCCGAATCCTTGTCCTTTGGGGGCAGTGGACTCAAGGGTGATTTGCTCTGTAGGCGCGGGACGAGTCGCCGCGACAAGGGTCTTGCCGGGGGAGTCCGCTTCGTCCCCTTTGCTCTTCGTGGTCTTGGCCTTGGTTTCGTTCTAGTTCTCTTGAGCTTCGGTCTTACCCTGGCTCACCTCCCTTGCCTTGCTTGGTGTGGTGGTATCCGCGGCTCAGACTGCCCGTGCACAGTTATAGGGGTACAAAAAGTGTATCCTTCTTTTTGTACACCGACATAGAGGGTTTTTGTTTCTTTGTAACTAACTCGGGTGTCTTATGATAGTGCACCCTTTTACTTCAGACTGGGTGTATATTCTTAGCTGGATTATCCCAAAATTTCGTTTCGGTTTTCCAGGCACTTTCCATCACACAGTACTTTCGTACTTTGGACGCCAAGTCAGCAAAGCGTGATATGTCACGGTGACTTAAGGCGTTAAGGATTCCCTTGTCCATGCAATTATTGCAGAAAAATGAGACTGCATCTTCCTCGCGACAGTCCTTAACCTTGTTCATCACAAGGAGGAATCTGGCCCAATAATGATGTACTGTTTAATGGGGCTCTTGCCTGATGTGGGAAAGATCGTTTATGTCTGGGCGGGTGGGTGGAATTGAGTCCAAACCCCTACCCAATCTGAGACCCAGGGGCCGAGGTGTTTCCAATATTGGAATTTCGGGTTCCGGTATGTTGCCCGATAAGTCTGGCCCGCTGGCTGACTCTAGGTTCAGGGCTTGGGTGATGTCCTCCCGTAAACGGGTATCCGGCTCGGAGAGCTCAGGAATCCGGACATAGTTAGTCCTCAAGATAGAAGAGGAATATCCGTATTGTTCCTCCACCACCGCAACATGGTGGGTGACCGGTGGAGAGTTAATCTCCCTTTAATCTGGTTTAAGACCGATCTGATCATAGTCCGTAGCGACTCCCAAGGGGCGATGCGATCCAAGAGCTCGTTTAGGGAAGAGAGCTCCATTGGACCCATCTGCTCGGCGAATTCTGAGCTGACGTGGAGGTTGTTTTCGATGACCCGAGAAGTCATCGTCCGGGCAGCAGCCGAACGGGCGGTCATGATGAAACTGCCTAGCCGGAGAGTTTGGCCGACAGCCAGGGCTCCCCCCGCAGTGATGTTGTTCTTAACAACGAGAGGCGGCATCCTTCCTTACGGTGACGGCACAGAGGAACTCTCAATGAAAGCACCAATGTCGGTGTCAAAACCGGTGGATCTCGGGTAGGGGGTCCCGAACTGTGCGTCTAAGGCGGATGGTAACAGGAAGCAGGGGACACGATGTTTTACCTAGGTTCGGGCCCACTTGAAGGAGGTAAAACCCTACGTCCTGCTTGATTATTCTTGATAATATGAGTAGTACAAGAGTTGATCTAGCACGAGATCAGAGAGGCTAAACCCTAAAAGCTAGCCTATGGTATGATTGTATGTTGTCCTACGGACTAAAACCCTCCGGTTTATATAGACACCGGAGGGGGCTAGGGTTACACAAAGTCGGTTACAAAGGAGGAGATATACATATCCGTATTGCCTAGCTTGCCTTCCACGCCAAGTAGAGTCCCATCCGGACACGGGACGAAGTCTTCAATCTTGTATCTTCATAGTCCAACAGTCCGGCCAAAGGATATAGTCCGGCTATCCGGAGACCCCCTAATCCAGGACTCCCTCACAACCATTATTGCATGCATGTGTCCCGAACATATTTATGGAGGTGTGTGATGCATGCATATGTGTTGAATACCCGACCCAATGCACAACATTGATGTGGTGCATGCGTTGAAAATCGCAGAGGTCCTCACACAGAGCAAGAGGTCGTTCACGACGCGTCATGTGCTCGCCCCCCTTTGATCTAGCAGGATGGATTCATGTGTACAAATGCGCTATTATATATATGTAATCTCACATCATGATCTATATCAAGACAAAACAAAAAATTAATCCCCTCCTAAGTCAAATTAGTTAACCTCTCTCGCGCTGTTGGTGAAAGTGATGGACCAAGCTGGTAACCCCCTTGGACATGTACTATATATACACCTAGTAACACAACCCTAAAAGAATTAATCCTCCTTGTTCGTCAAACGTACCTCTCTCTCGCTGGGTCAAAGTGATGGACGACGAACTCACGGGACCAACAAAGAAAGCAAAGCGTATGTCACACGCGAGTGATCATCTATATAGGACTACGTACCACCGTCTGCATGTGGGCCAAAGAGGTCTTTGTGTGATGTTTGAATATGCAATGCACAACTTTGATGTGGCACCATGTATATAGGAAACCAAAAAGTCCCCATCGTGTCGGAGTAAATAACCATGGGTAGCCTAGCCGGCTCCCCCTGGCCCTTTTGAAAAAATTACAAGCCGATTCGGCCCTCAAGAATCCAAGACACAGGGCTGCCTTCCCCTTGCCGGCTGTCTCCAGGCCGGCTATCGGAAGGCGGCCCAACTTCAGCCCTCATGAAGAGAAGCCGCGGGAGGGCCGGCTCCGAGAAGCCGGCCATGAGAAGGCCGACTCCAAGAAGCCGGCTCCCATAAAGCGGTCAAGATCGTACCCTCGAAGTCCGCATCCACATAACAGCGATGTGACGGGGCGTGGCTACAGTGAAGCCTGCCACCCCCGAATCCCGGAGCACGCCTGGCACAGTGCGCCGTACGGGTGGCCATGACCCGTCCGGCGCAGCACTGTTGCCATGTTGACCCTGATGTCATCCATGACGGGCTACCTGTACGGCCCACGGGCGGTGGGCCCCTTTGGGCAGAGAGACACCCGAAGGCGGCCAGACCTCCCCCAGTCGGCCCAAGATAGAGCCGGCTCCCCACAGCCGGCTTGCCACCTCCCTCGAAGAAGACGCCCCATTATGGAGACAAGACGCGGTGGGGCTACAGTGATCGCCCACCGGGCGGCGGCACTGTACCCATGCCCACTTTGGTGAAGCCCTCGCCACCAAGATTGAGCAACAGTAACCAGCCACCGACAAGGCCCTGACAGTGGGGCCTGCCTGTCGACCAAGGAGCCGGCAGCCGGCGGGACCCACTAGCTGGCGGGCCCCAGCAGCCGGCGCAGAAGCCGGAGAGCATAGACACAGACGGCTGGGCCCCGCGCCCAGCCGGATTACCATCGTACCCCCGGGGGGTAGGCCTATATAAACCCCCCAGGGCATCCATGCAAAGAGAGATCAATCCCTGCTAGTCTCAGACACCACATAGGGAGGAGAAGAGAGCAAGCAGTGCCCTTCTTCCTCCTCTCGCCAAACAGCTCAAGGAGCATCGTGTAGCTACTTGTTCATCTAGTGACCATGCAGAGACCCCGCAGAGCAGCAGTAGGGGTGTTATCTCCACGGAGAGCCCTGAAGCTGGGTAAGATTCGCCGGCGTGCATGTCTTCGCCTCATCCCATTTCCAGGCACCGGTGACATCTTACTGGCTCCCACAATGATAAGCCACCCATTGGCACATGTCGCACCTACCACCAGACATTTGGCGCCCACCGTGGGGCCAGGTGCACCGCCGTCCAGAGACCTGTTCTGGACGGGAACCCACTTCCTCCCCCGCGAGCGTAGCCAGCCCGGCACGCCCGATGGCGCTTGCCACGACGCGCTACAAGGCGTCACCAACATCTGTGCAGCGAGCAGCCTCACCGATCTCCTTGACAAGACTCTCATCTCTGACGAGCTCGCCTCCGACGCGGGCACCGACCACCTCGTCAACCTCCTCGGCCAGCTCCACGTCTCCGGCGAGCCTGCCATGGACTTGGAGTCGGTTGGCTCCACCGATCCGATGCCTGTCGACTCCGACACGGCCTCACTCGACACGTTCCCCACCAACATCGCGATCTACAATGACCCGCTTCCCCGGGCCGATGGCTGCGACGCTGTCACCACCGAGGTGATGGTCATCGGCCACGGCGGCGCTTCTGACGAGAGCGCCCACGACGCCCCGCACGCGGCGGTCCACGACTTGTCCATCCCCCTCCCGGGCGATGCCGACGCTGAAGCACTGGAAGCTCGCCGCCTTGCCCTCCTCGCGGAGGGCCGGAAGTTGGTTTCCATGAGACGCCTCGCTGAGGCCCACTGACGCGAGGCCGACCACGCCGCCCTTGGTACGCCGCCCCAAGGCGGGCCTAGCTGGGCCGGCGTTGTCAGACAGTGCGGCGCTGTCGTTGCCGATACGCTAGGAGTCGACCGCCCAGTCTACGCTACTCCACTCGAGAACCTGCGCGCCGCCCAGGCGGCCGTAGACGAGCTAGATGGACTGGGGGCCGAAGAAATCCCCCACATGACCCGACGCATCCAGCAGCTGATCGATGCAGCCGCGCAGCGGCACGAAGCCGACGCCCGCGCGGAAAGCCCTCCCCCGCGCCGAGATCACGGCGTGACGTCCCAGATGCCGACTACGGGTAAAACCCGCGCGCGGTGCGAGAAAGAACCGGCTGCCAGCCGAAGCCGAACCCGAATCTCCATCGAGCGAGACGCAGAAGGCCACCCCCGGGCCGTGGAGTGGTGGGGCAACCCGCCTCCGCCCCGGCCCCGTAGAGAGAGATATCCCACCCCGCCGCCTGTTGCGCATCCGACTCTGAGCGGCCGGCTAGGTCGCCGCGAAGGAGTCGGCGAGAACGACGCCCGCCAACGGATCGACCGCCTGGCGCGATCCCTGGCGCTAGAAGAAGAAGACGATGTCGGCCCGCCTTGCTTCGGCCCCCGCATCCGCGATGAGCCTTTCCCCAAAGGGTTCTCGCTCCCAAGAGACACGCCCAAGTACAACGGCTCCGTGAAGCCGGAAGATTGCTTGATCGACTACTCCACGGCGGTTAGCATAGCCAACGGCAATAGGCGTGTAGCCATGAAGTACGTGCCCCTCATGCTGTAGGGCACGGCGCGGACCTGGCTCAACAGCCTCAAGCCATACAGCATCAACAGCTGGCTAGACTTCACAAAAGCCTTCGTCCGCAACTTCACCAGCACCTACAAGCGGGCTCCCAAGCCCAGACAGCTCTCCTTGTGCGTACAAGGCCCCGCCGAGTCCACTCGCGATTACCTCACGCGCTGGGCCGAGCTCCGCAACTCTTGCGAAGGGGCGCACGAGGTGCAAGCCATAGAATACTTCACTGCCGGGTGCCGAGAAGGCACCCTCCTCAAGCACAAGCTCCTCTGCGACGAGCCGACTACCCTCGACGAGCTTCTGATCATAGCGGACAAGTACGCCACCGCCAACTCCTCAATGAAGACCGAACTCCGGGTAGACACGTCCGGAAAGGTACTCAACCCAGCGCCCAAAACGCCGGCTGGGGACTCCGGCCGACGCCCCCACCAGAACGACCACAAGCGCAAGGGCCTGGTGCCACCCTCCACCAGTCGGCAGGTGGCCACAGTCGAGGACGAGCAGCCCGAAGCGCGGCCCGCACCCAAGAAGCAGAGGGGCGGCAAGCCGGCTTGGCAGCCGGCCTTCTCCTACGAGCAGACTCTCGACGCCCCATGCAAGTTCCATAGCGGCGCGAAGCCGTCCAACCACACGACCCGGAAGTGCCACTGGCTCACCCGAATCTCTAAAGGCGAAGGGCTCGCACCGCCTCCGCCTGCCGGTCCGCCGCCTCCGGCTCCGCAGCCGCCGGCCACTCGGCCCGCAGTCGGAGCCGTGCATGATGAGTTCCCCGACGAGCATGCCGCCTATATCATCTTTACAAGTTAGCCCAAAGACCGGCGCAGCAAACGCCGAGAGCACCAAGAAGTCAGCATTGTTGCTGCCAACCCCGCCGAGCACATGCATTGGTCATAAAAACCTATCAGCTGGAGCCGGACCGACCACCCAGAGGTGATGCCGTCTCCCGGCTCTTATGCGTTTGTTTTGGATGCCACCCTTGCAACGGATAGACGCGCTGCCCGATTCTCCCGCGTGCTGATAGACGGCAGGAGCAGCATCAACATCCTGTACCGTGACACCATGGAGAAGCTGAATGTCAAGAGGAAGCAACTCATGCCTACTCGGACTATGTTCCATGGCATCGTACCCGGCCTGTCCTGCGCCCCCATTGGCAAGATCAAGATTGATGTATTTTTTGGGGACAAGGAGCATTTCCGCCGGGAAGCGATCTAGTTTGAAGTGGTGGACTTGGAGAGCCCTTACCATGCATTGCTTGGCCGACCTGCCTTGGCCAAGTTCATGGCAGTTCCCCACTATGCCTACCTCATTGTGGAAGTTTTCTTTCCAGAGTGGCTCGCCAACCCGGTCCTCGTGCTAAAGAAGAACAACAAGTGGCGCATGTGTATAGACTACACGAGCCTCAACAAGGCCTGCCCCAAAGATCCCTTTGCCCTGCAAAGGATTGACCAAGTGATAGACTCCACGGCCGGATGCGAGCTGTTGAGTTTCTTGGATGCTTACTCAGGGTATCACCAGATAAAGTTAGATCCGGCAGACCGCCTGAAGACCGCCTTCATCACGCCATTCGGAGCCTTCTACTACCTGACTATGACATTCGGCTTGAGAAATGCCGGTGCCACTTTTCCGCGTTGCATGCAGAAGTGCCTCCTCAAGCAACTCGGCAGAAATGCCCACGTCTACGTAGACGACATTGTGGTGAAGACGGAGAAGCGCGACACCTTGCTGGAAGACCTCAAGGAAACATTTGAGAACCTACGCCGGTTCCAAATCAAGCTTAACCCCGAGAAATGCGTGTTCGGAGTGCCAGCTGGCCAGCTCCTAGGCTTCCTGGTCTCCGAACGTGGCATCGAATGCAACCCAGTAAAGATCAAGGCCATTGAGAGAATGGCGATTCCCACCAAACTTCGAGACGTCCAGAAGTTTACCGGACGCTTGGCCTCCCTGAACCGCTTCATCAGCTGGCTCAGAGAGAAGGCTCTTCCCCTCTACCGCCTCATAAAGAAGACCAACCACTTAGAGTGGAATGACCAAGCCGATCAAGCTTTTCACGAGCTGAAGAAGATGCTGGCCACGCCGCCTGTCCTGGCGGCGCCGACTGAGAAAGAGCCCATGCTCCTCTACATTGCCGCAACCAGCCGGGTGGTCAGCACCGCCATCGTAGTCCAACGCCCAGAAGAAGGCTGAGCCCAGCCGGTCCAGAGGCCGGTGTACTACTTGAGCGAGGTGCTGTCTACCTCGAAGCAGAACTACCCGCACTACCAGAAGATGTGCTACTGCGTGTACTTCGCCACCAAGAAGATGAAGCCCTACTTCCTAGAGCATCCCATCACGGTTGTATGCACCGCCCCGCTGGCCGAGATCATAGGCAGCCGGGATGCATCCGGCCGGGTGGCGAAATGGGCCATCGAGCTGGCCCCCTATACGATCTTCTACCAGCCTCGCACCGCCATCAAGTCCCAAGCATTGGCTGACTTCCTCGTCGACTGGGCCGAGACCCAGTACCTACCGCCGGCTCCCGACTCCACTCATTGGCGCATGCACTTCGATAGGTCCAAGATGCGCACCGGCTTGGGAGCCGGCGTCATCCTCACCTCTCCCAAAGGCGACAAGCTCAGATACACGCTGCAAATTCACTTTGCCGCCTCCAACAACATGGCCGAGTACGAGGCGCTCATACACGGGCTCTGGCTTGCCAAAGAACTCGGCATTCGCCGGATCCTATGCTATGGCGACTCGGACTTGGTGGTCCGGCAATCATCCGGCGACTGGGATGCCAAGGACGCAAATATGGCAAGCTACCGCTTCCTTGTCCAGCAGATCAGTGGGTATTTTGAAGGATGCGAGTTCCTCCACGTACCACGAGCCGACAACGAGCCAGCTGATGCCCTGGCTCGAATAGGCTCCACTCGGCAAGCAATACCAACCAGTGTCTCTCTACAACGCCTCCTCAAGCCGTCTATCAAGCCGTCTCCAGAGTCCGATTCCATCTTCGTGCCGCCTGACCCCAACGCAGCCGGCTCGAAGAACCAAGTAGGTGACCTGGGGACTTCGATAGTCGGCCAGGGGGTATCAGCAGGCGGCTCGGGGACTTCCGTAGTTACGCCCGACCCGGGGACTGCTTCACCCGGCTCGGGGACTGCGGTAGTCGGCCCGGAGACTACACCAACACAACAGGCGGCGGCCGACTCCAGCATTTCACCGCCCAGCCCGCCCGCCCTGGTCGCAGTAGCCGTTTTGGCAATAGAAGAAGTCACAGCTCCGTCATGGGCTCAATCCATCCTCAACTTCCTAATAAACCAAGATCTGCCGGCTGACGAAGTAGAGGCAAGACAAGTCCAACGCCGATCCGGAGCATACACAATCGTCAACAGAGAACTCGTCAAGCGCAGTGTCACTGGAGTCCTCCAGCAATGCATCGATCAAGAGAAGGGCATTGCAATCCTCAGAGACATCCACCAAGGAGAATGCGGCCACCATGCGGCCTCAAGATCACTCGTCGCCAAAGCCTTCCGCCATGGTTTCTTTTGGCCGATTGCTTTGGATGACGCCAAGGAGTTAGTTAAACATTGCAAAGGGTGCCAACTCTTCAGCTCCAAGCAACACATGCCGGCTTCAGCACTCAAGACCATTCCCCACACTTGGCCCTTCGCCGTTTGGGCACTAGACATGGTGGGCCCATTCAAGACGGCGCGCAGCGGCATGACACATCTGCTTGTCACCGTGGACAAATTCACGAAATGGATTGAGGCAAAGCCGATCAAGAAGCTGAATGGGCCGACTGCCATGACATTTATCGCAGATATAACAACTCAGTACGGCGTGCCACACAGCATCATCACCGACAATGGCACGAATTTCGCCAAGGGAGCCTTGGCACGTTTCTGCGCGACGCAAGGCATCCGGTTGGACCAAGCATCCGTCGCCCACCCGCAGTCAAACGGCCAGGTCGAGCGAGCCAACGGCCTCATCCTCTCGGCATCAAGCCCTGACTGATCGTACCACTGGAGCGTTCAGCCGGCTGTTGGCTCGATGAGCTGCCGGCTGTCCTCTGGAGTCTGCGCACTACACCAAACAAGTCAACTGACTTCACTCCTTTCTTCCTCGTATATGGTGCCGAGGCGGTCATCCCAACTGACACCGAGTTCGACTCGCCTCGGGTAACCATGTACACGGAAGCCGAGGCCAAGGAAGCACGAGAAGACGGCGTCGACCTGCTGGAAGAAGGCCGGCTGTTAGCCCTCAGCCGGTCCGCCATGTATCAGCAGGGCCTGCGCCGCTACCACAGCCGGAAGGTCAAGCCAAGATCCTTCCAAGAGGGCGATCTTGTGCTCCGGCTGATCCAGCGAACAGCTGGCCAGCACAAGCTCTCGGCCCCTTGGGAGGGCCCCTTCGTCATCAGCAGAGCCTTAGGCAATGACTCCTACTACCTGATCGACACGCAGAAGCCGAAGGCACGAAAGAGAGACGACTCCGACAAGGAGTCGAAACGACCATGGAACGCCAACGTCCTCCGAAGGTTTTACAGTTGAAATGCAATATGTATCACGCTAACTTTTGTACTAAGTACGAGACAATAGGCCCCCCGAGGAGAGCTCGGGGACTGCCATCTTTTGTCTATGAATGAAAAGTATCATGCTTATGGCCTTGTCATTGAATTCACTTTTTTCCGTCCGGCACCGGGTTCGACTAGTCGGCCCGGGGACTGGCCGCCTGGAGTTTTGTTAGAAGTCCTACCCGCAGTCAGACAAGTAGTGTGCCGGCTCCCAAGCCTTCTCTTGCCAAAAGTCGCAGTTCGAAGAACCGGCTGTCCGGCTGGCAAGAGTTAAGGGCAGGAATGGGTGCCCACACGAAAAACGGCTAGGGACTAACGGACTAATATAACAAAAGCCGGTTTTTCTCCCACTGTCGACCGGCTACCAGAGTAGCCGGCTGGCCGGCTTCCATTCACCTCGCTCCAATCTAAGAAAGCTCGAGTACTTGCCTTCCTAGAAGGGGAAGGCGGCAAAGGAAACAGCCTAAGGATAAAAAGCATACATGAATGGAAACCAAACACGCAATAATATTTACATAAAAGACCTTCAAAAGGCCAGCATTCAACATAGTTCGAATACACCCCCAGTGGGTGGAACTGCGCAAGATTAATAAAGTTGTTCAAAAGGCAACAAGCAGGAAAAAACAAGGACGGCAGACTAAGCCAAGGGAGCGACTGGCGAGTCGGGCAGGTCGGTGGAGACGGCAGTGCCGGCTGGAGGAGTGGCCGGCTGGCGAACCTCGGCATGATCACCGCCTCCCGCAGAGGGCGCGCTAGCACGCGCCTTGTTGCCGGAGGCACGATCAGGCTGAGGTTGGCTGCCTGCTTCACCAGTCGGCTCAATGTCTTCACCGTCCTCTCCTTCATCGTCTTCGCCTTCATCACTGGAGGCGATCTCCTCTGCAGAGTCTTCACCCGCTGCCGGGTCCAGCCCGAACCACTCCTCCGGCTGGGCAACGCCGTCGTCATTGATCTCTGGAGTGAAGACGCTGATGTCAGTACACTCGGCGATCGTCGAAGCACGCTGAGCGATAGCCGGCCGCACCTCCTCCAAATCTTCGTCGGCCTCCAGCCACCAGGTGCACAGCTGGTCCAGGTTCAGCCCCGGATACCAGGCTCGGACGAACTCCAGCGCTCGCCCAGCTCCAAGCCGGGCTGCCGACGCCTTCCAGGCCTCGAAGCGGCCAACCTCCACCTCCAGCCAGTCGGCAGTCCGACTCGGGGTGCGGGGAATCGTCTCGCTTGGCCAGAAGGCGGCCAACACCTGCGCCCCGGCACGCTGGAGGCGGCGGAGCATACAGTGAGCCGGCTGCAGCCGGGCTTGGACCGCCAAGAGCTGCTCCTCAAGCGTCCGGCTCGCGTCCGGCGCGATTTCAGCCCCCGCCTGCTGGCGTACCTCGCGATGCGCCTCGATTGATTGGGTGGCGAAGACGGAGTAGCCAGGAAAGTAGTCTGCACAGAGAACAAAAAGCAGCACAAGTCAGAACAAAATCAGGGATAAAAGGGCAAGCAGGGAGTGTAGAAGGCGGCTTACCGTTGACCAGATCCTCGATACGGCTGAAGCCCTCGCTCAGCGCCTGCTTCACTTCAGCCCAGCCCGCCGCTTCGGTCTCGAACTCGGCCTTCAGGGCGTCCTTGTTGTCCTGCGCCTTCTTCAGGGCCGCCTTGTGGCTCTCCTCCGGGTCGGCCAACTTCTTGACCAGGTAGTCACGCTCCAGGACCAAGGCGCTGTACTCGGCTTCCTTGGCGTGAAGGGCGGCCTGGGCCCCGCTGAGCTGCTCCCTCAAGTCGGCATTGGCTCCTGCAAGCATGAAGACAAAGGAAAAGTTAATAAGGGAAAGTCGTCAAGGAAGATCCGACCCGGCTGCTCAGCAGTCGGCCCGAATCTCGGGGACTACACCCAGTGGGTGCGCTGACGCACCCCCACAGGAGATGAACGAGACAAACAGGCACTCCGGTTGCTGGTCAGGTCCTCAATTCTCCGGCCCAGCTCCTGAGCCTGGGAGTTGAAGGCGGCTGCGCGAAGGTTATGATACTCCTGGAAGATTATACAGGAGGCAAGGATAAGTTAAGTTGTCAGAACCTAGTAAGTTCCATGCCGCCTGCGCAGCAGCCGGCTTGGAACTCGGGGACTACACCCAGTGGGTGCGCTGACGCGGCCCCATGGAAGAAATCGAAAGAGCAAAATAACCAAGAACAGAAGACTCACCCGGACGACGGCCCGCGTCGAGAGAAACTCTTGAGTGTATCGCTGCAGCGAGGTGGCCTGAGCTTTAAGCCGGTTCCGGACCTCCTGGGCCGCCGTGTTCAGCTCACCTGTCCCCCCGCTGGGAGTCCACTCGAACGCGCTGACACTGGCCGCCTCCAGGGCCTCCGCCGTCTGGCTAGCGCCCGCTGCTCGGTGCGGTTCCGGCGCGGAGGCGCCACCCCCTGCGCGCCGGCGCAATGCCGGCTGCACCTCGAGGCCGGCCCCTGCCGCCGGCTCGCCCCTGGATGGCTGCTCTGGCGCCGCAGCTGATTGGCCGCTTTGGCCCGCTCCAGTCGGCACCGTCTGCGACGCCCCCTCCACGAAGATCACGGGGTCCTCCCGCCTCTCCATCACCGGCGGGCCTTGGTCGACCTCCTCCAACGGGGGCACGGGAACGTCGGGGGCCACGGCGCGGAGGGGAACAACAAGCAGCGGAGGCCGGTTGTGCGAGGCCTCCACCTCCATCTCCGCGGCTGCCGCCTTCGCCCGGGCCTTGGCCGCCACGTCGGCCTGCTCCTTCATCGCCTAGGCGGTCCTTCGCTCTGCCGCCTCCCGCTCCTCCCGCGCCTCCCGCGCGTTCCGCTCCGTGGCCTCCTTAAGGTCGGCGCGGGGATCCACGCGGCGGGAGCTTGAGGACCCTCCAGTCGGCCCGACTACGGAGCCGCCAGGACCTCGCTCGAGAGAAAGCGGCGCCCTGTCCGGCAAGAAAAGAAAGGTTTAGAAGAGTTTCGGACGAAGAAGACAAAAAGTATATACGCCAGACATTCGATGACTTACGCAGAGATCGCCTGCGGCTGCTTCACCGCCTTGCGGAAGCGGGCTGCCTTCGCGGCCGCCTCATCCCGCTTGGTCGCCGCCGTGGAGGCCTTGGATTTTTTCGGCTGGCTGCCGAAGAAGGTCGACGCGGCCCGGCGCTTCTGCGTGCCGCCACGGGCAGCCGGCACGGCAGACGAGCCCGCGCCTTGATGATCAGGTGCCGGCTGGCAGTGCGGGGCGACTTCGACCTCGTCGTCATCCGGCTAGTCCTCGAAGCTGGCCCCAAGTCCCGCGCCTTCGGCCTCGTCGCCTTCCCCCATGATGGCGTCTTCCATGGCGGCCGCTCCCAGGTACGGATCATCAGCGTCGTCCACCGTGCGGTCGGGGAGGGGCTGGCGCTCTACCCCCGCGGCCCCGGCTGTCGGTGGGAGAAGAGGGTTCTGCAAAAGGCAGACCAATTGATCAAGGGTCGGCTATCATGAGGCCGGCTACAGAAAAGGAAGAAAAGAAGAAAGAACTTACGGCGGGTGGAGGGTTGGCACGGGAATACGACTCCTTGCCGTATCGCCAATCCTCGGCGAGCTTGCAGTTGGAGATATAATTCACCATGTAAGACACCTCTGCGTGAGGCATCTCCCTGGAGCTCAGCCGGCACGGGTCGAAGCGGCCGCTCATTTGGCAGATCATGTGAGGCCGGCCTTGGAGCGGAAGAACCCGGCTTTCCATGAAGGCGGCCACCAAGTCGGCTCCGGTCAGGCCCTCCGACTGGATCATCACCCGAAGCCGGGAGACGGCTGCGTTCCCGGCCTGAGACAGCGACCTGGCCTGGTAGCTCCACGAAGGCTACCTCCCAGCCGGTGGGGCGGCTACGTAAGCCGGTAGGTTGACGTAGTCGCCTTCCTGGGCGACGTTCTTCACGTAGAAATAAGACTCCTGCCAAAGCTTCACCGACTGGATCAGCGGAATGGACGGGAACGGATTGTTCTCGCTCACCCACCTCATGGCAATGAAGGCTCCGCAGGGGGCGGGCACGCCCGCGACGATGGTGCCAAGCTTGCTTTGGAAGAACTCCCCCAGAGCTCGAGCATGGGGAGAACTCCAAGAAAACCCTCGCACAGGGTGACGAAGGCCGACAGCAGCATCACCGCGTTGGGTGTGAGGTGATGCGGATGGAGGTGGTAGAACTCGAGGAAGGCTCGAAGGAATCCGCTCGCCGGGAGGCCGAAGCCGCGCAGGCAGTGCGAGCGGAAGATCACCCGCTCGCCCTCCTCCGGTGCCGGCGAAATCTCCCTCGCCGGCGCTTGACGAACCTGCACAAGGTTCTCGCTGGGCAGACGCCGCGTCCGGTGGAGGAACTCGACGTGGTCCTCGTGGACGTTGGAGCCATCCCATGAGCTTGACAGCGCCATGGGAGCAATGCAGCGGGGAGCAAGACGAAGCGACGGCGAAACGGCGCGGCAAAGGATTGCTGCAGCGGGGAGCAAGACGAAGCGACGGCGGAATGGCGCGGCAAGGAGTTGCTGTGGCGAAGAGAAGAAGAAGGAGGGCGAGAAGGGGCGGAGTGAGGGAGTGCGCGCGAGCCTCTGCCGCTCCCCCTCCTCCTCCCACTTATAGACCGCGCGGCGGAGCCGAGGAGGCGCGGCATGGGGGAACGTGGGGATCAACTGTGCCCACTCCCCCACGTCCCGTGATTATTGTGCGTTGGTGGCAGAATAAAACCGCCGCGGGAAGGCGAGCGGACCATGTGGGCCGCAGAAGATCCGCGCTCGGACCGAGGCCTGCGAGTGGCGGGCCCGGGCCTGCGGCGGCGTCCCGTCGCGCGCGTGCGTTGCCAGGATTTCCTCGCCACGTGGCCCGCTTTCCCGCCTACGAGAAACAGAGCTTTTCCGAAGACGGCGCGCACGAGCAAAGCCGGCCCCTCGGGATAGGAAGCTGACCTAGATTCTCGTCCCTTTGTCAGCCTCGAAGCTCGATCAGCTTCGGGGACTACTGTCGGAGTAAATAACCATCGGTAGCCTAGCCGGCTCCCCCTGGCCCTTCTGAAAAAATTACGAGCCGATTCGGCCCTCAAGAATCCAAGACACAGGGCCGCCTTCCCCTTGCCGGCTGTCTCCAGGCCGGCTATCGGAAGGCGGCCCGACTTCAGCCCTCATGAAGAAAAGCCGCGGGAGGGCCGGCTCCGAGAAGCCGGCTGCGAGAAGGCCGACTCCAAGAAGCTGGCTCCCATAAAGCGGTCAAGATCGTACCCTCGAAGTCCGCATCCACATAATGGCGATGTGACGGGGCGTGGCTACAGTGAAGCCTGCCACCCCCGAATCCCGGAGCACGCCTGGCATAGTGCGCCGTACGGGTGGCCATGACCCGTCCAGCGCAGCACTGTTGCCATGTTGACCCTGATGTCATCCACGACGGGCTACCTGTACGGCCCACGGGCGGTGGGCCCCTTCAGGCAGAGAGACACCCGAAGGCGGCCAGACCTCCCCCAGTCGGCCCAAGATAGAGCCGGCTCCCCACAGCCGGCTTGCCACCTCCCTCGAAGAAGACGCCCCATTAAGGAGACAAGACGCGGTGGGGCTACAGTGATCGCCCACCGGGCGGCGGCACTGTAGCCACGCCCACTTTGGTGAAGCCCTCGCCACCAAGATTGAGCAACAGTAACCAGCCGCCGACAAGGCCCTGACAGTGGGGCCTGCCTGTCGACCAAGGAGCCGGCAGCCGGCGGGACCCACTAGCTGGCGGGCCCCAGCAGCCGGCGCAGAAGCCGGAGAGCATAGACACAGACGGCTGGGCCCCGCACCCAGCCGGATTACCATCATACCCCCGGGGGGTAGGCCTATATAAACCCCCCGGGGCATCCATGCAAAGAGAGATCAATCCCTGCCCTTCTTCCTCCTCTCGCCAAACAGCTCAAGGAGCACCGTGTAGCTACTTGTTCATCTAGTGACCATGCGGAGTCCCCATAGAGCAGCAGTAGGGGTGTTATCTCCACGGAGATCCCCGAAGCTGGGTAAGATTTGCCGGCGTGCATGTCTTTGCCTCATCCCGTTTCCAGGCACCGGCGACGTCTTACTGGCTCCCACAATTATAAGCCACCTGTTGGCATATGTCGCACCTACTACCCGACACATAGTGAGCGCGAGTGATGCATGGTATGTGCTATATGTACGCTCCCATTCAATGCGTGGTATATAGGTACTTCTACTATATTGCACAAGCCAAAAAAGAATCATTCCTTGATCAAATTAACCTCTCTCTCGTTGAGTCAAAGTGATGGAGGACAACCTCGCATGGCCACGGATGGAAGCGCCACACGTGAGTGAGTTCCTATATATGGGGCAACCACTGCCTGCATGGTATTGTGTGATGTTTGAATACCAATATAATGTAGAACTTTGATGTGGCACCTGCCTCGAGAACCGGAAAGTCCCCACATGGAGCGAGGTTATGACACACACATATATATAGAGTATTCATGTTGCCCCCTCTTTAACATGTACATACTCCTATGCCATGCATATACGTAACACAAACCAAAAAAGAACCATCCTTGTTGTTCAAACTAACCTCTCTCTTGTTGTACGTTCAACTGATCAACGATGACCTTGCAGGCCCACAGAGAGAGTCACACGTGAGTGAGTGTCATAGGACAAAACCACAGCATGCATGTGCCCGTGTGTTATGTGATGTTTGAATACCCAATGCACAACTTTGACGTGGCACATCCTTCGCAAACCTGAAACGCACTACACCACAATGCGTGTACCCCCCTCACTTCAAGCCGGTGGGAGTGCGTAGGCACGTGCTCGAACTTTGATATGGAATCCCACCATGATCCACACCACACACATGCCAAGATGAATCCACCTTTTGGTCAAATGCCTTTCATTATCGGTGGAAACTGAAAACCTTTGTGGGCTAACGAATGGGCACGTCGCTGATAACCGCACGAGGGAGAGTGTCCGAGAGGACCACCAATGCATGCATGTGTCCCAAACATTATGTATGAAAGGGCTGTGTAATGCTTTAAATAACAAATTCACGAATTTGATGTGGCATATATGACTCACAAAATGATCAATAATCCCACACGGAAGTTCACGACTCGTACTGTACTTCCGGACCCCTCCCCTCCACCCCCACACATAGACACACACATCCCGCACCACCAGAGCCACTCTAAGGCATGTCAAACTTTTTCTACAGCGAACATGTGACCAAAGGCGGAGAGTCGTGTTAAAATTTTAAAAAAAATAGACATCATTCGACCATTTTTATACATTGATTGATTTCCTAGAGATTTAATGTGCAAAAATCAAATTTAAGCTACATGTGCACCAAAATGCATTGATTGCAAAATCATATGTGTCCCTGGGTGCATGTTTCTGTGTGCAAGAGAATTCAAAATATTGAGAATATATATATATATATATATATATATATTAAATTCAGTAAATCCAAAACTTAGTTGAAATTCATGAAACTTATCATGGTGTCATATATGGACACCAGTAGACTGTGATATTGTATTTTTTTGTCAATGAGACCCGTTTTGATATAATATTCTTACAAACGGGAGATTATTAAAAACTGGCAACCAATATCTCATACAGATTATTTATTCGGATCGTGTGCATTAGATTGTGTCGTGCTTCGGCTAAGCTATAAAGCGGCAGAATGAATGGTCGGTAAACCAAAAAATATACGTTCTGCCACATGCCCGTGTGCCGTGCGAGCAGGTGTGAGTTGATGGGACGCATGCGAGCAGTCCGCCGCGCAAGCATACCGGGTGGCGTGCGTGCAGGTATTCATATTGACGAGAGGCATGTGAGTAGCTATGTTAAATGATGGTAGGAATGGTAGAAGTCCGCCACACAAGCTCACCGGGAGGCGACACAGCTTTTGAGTGCCACATGCCTCGCTCCCACTGGTCCGTATTAATTGCACGCCCAAGCCACAGGCCATAATAGGCGGCACCACCCCCGGTCCACAGTGGTCACTAACGTCTGGACTCTGGAGTGTATGAGGATGCCGCCAAAGTGCACCATCGGAAGGAGTGGCGACGCCGGGGCTGCTGAAGCACCCGCGCAACATGTGAAGCTGGGAACAGAGGTTTCCGTTGCCACCGTCGAGGTCTCGCGCGGGCAGCAGCACGACCTTGACTTCGTCTGCGCCGTCGTGCCCGCCCCCCCCCCCCAGCCGGAGCCGGAGGTCAATAGCACCTCCGACAGCGACTACGACTCTGATGGAAAACTGGTTAGTCATCTATATACCCATTTGTGCGGCAAACATATCATGTGTTTTCTCTAGTTACTCCCCACTCTATAATTTTTTGAATACAAATCCTATGGTTATTGTGGGAGTCCTGGATTAGGGGGTCTCCGGACAGCCGGACTATATCCATTGGCCG
Source organism: Triticum aestivum (assembly GCF_018294505.1). Taxonomy (NCBI): domain Eukaryota; kingdom Viridiplantae; phylum Streptophyta; class Magnoliopsida; order Poales; family Poaceae; genus Triticum; species Triticum aestivum. The sequence continues at coordinate 152,602,807 of NC_057794.1, read as the reverse complement.
GACTGTTAGACTATGAAGATACAAGATTGAAGACTTCGTCTCGTGTCCGGATGGGACTCTACATGGCGTGGAAGGCAAGCTAGGCAATACGGATATGTGTATCTCCTCTTTTGTAACCAACCTTGTGTAACCCTAACCTCTCCGGTGTCTATATAAACCGGAGGGTTTTAGTCCGTAGGACAACATACAATCATACCATAGGCTAGCTTCTAGGGTTTAGCCTCTCTGATCTCGTGGTAGATCTACTCTTGTACTACCCATATCATCAATATTAATCAAGCAGGACGTAGGGTTTTACCTCCATCAAGAGGGCCCGAACCTGGGTAAAACATTGTGTCCCCTGCCTCCTGTTACCATCCGCCTTAGACGCACAGTTTGGGACCCCCTACCCGAGATCCGCCGGTTTTGACACCGACATTGGTGCTTTCATTGAGAGTTCCTATGTGTCGTCGTCGTTAGGCTTGATGGCTCCTACTATCATCAATAGCGATGCAGTCCAGGGTGAGACTTTTCTCCTCGGACAGACCTTCGTGTTTGGCGGCTTTGCACTACGGGCCAATTCGCTTGGCCATCTGGAGCCCCTGTTCAAGAATTCATCCGATTGACCAGTTAACTTGCCGATTAATCCCTACTCATAGGGTCACTGAGTAGCCGATAAACCAAAAAATCGTCTGATTAATTGATTAATTGGCCATTTAACTTGCCGATTACCCGATTAATCCCCTACTCGCTAGCCAACCGAGCAGCTACCAGTAATGATTTCCTCAACAATGTCTGGAGCAGATTGAAAGTTACGCCCCTGGCCACCAGGTCAGGTTTGGAAGCTTAAACTACACGGACGATATCCATGGAGACTTGATCTTCGACGGATTCGAGCCTCTGCCTTGTGCGTCACGCAGTCACGATGAGTACGATTTAGCTCTACCATCGGACGGTGTTCAGGAGATCGCATAGGCAGCCGCTCTGACCCTCAATTCGGAGACACTTGTGCCGTCCATGGACGGGTGGATGGACCCCGCCACGGAGGCCTTACCCTCAGTGGCGATCGAGCCAAACATCAACCTTACCTTGCACGAGAGCCGTGTTGTTAAACTGCTGGATCCTTCTCCGGCCATGGACTCCGAACCGCCTGCGCCCGTTCCCATCGAATCCGATTGGGCGCCGATCATGGAGTTTACCTCCGCAGATATTTTTCAGCACTCGCCCTTTGGCGACATACTGAACTCATTAAGGTCTCTCTCCTTGTCAGGAGGATCCTGGCCGAACTATGTCCGGCAGGACTGGGATGCGGACGACAAAGAAATTCGCGGCCCAGCCACCACCCACTTAGTAGCCACTATCGATGACTTAACCGACATGCTCGACTTCGACTCCGAAGACATTGATGGTATGGACGACGATGCGGGAGATGAAGAGGAACCACTGCCCAAAGGGCACTGGACAGCCACCTCATCATACGATATATACATGGTGGATACACCCAAAGAAGGCAATGGCGATGAGATAGCGGAGGATGACCCCTCCAAGAAGCAACCCAAGCGCCGACATCAGCAGCGCCGCTCTAAGTCCCGCCAAAGCAAAAGTGGTGATACCGGCACATGAGATAATAGCACTCCGGATAGTGCCGAAGACAACAACAATCCCCTCCAGCAAGATTTAGAGCAGGAGGATGGAGGAGCCAGCCCTCCTGAGAGAGCGGCAGATGGGGAGGCGGAGGATGATAATTACATGCCCCCCTCCGAAGACCAGGCAAAGCCTCGGCGACGACGAATTCGCCGTGCCAGAGGATCCCGTCGAACAAGAGCGCTTCAAATGCCGGCTTATAGCCACGTCAAATAGCCTTAAGAAAAAGCAGCAGCAGCTTCAAGCTGATCAAGATCTGCTAGCTGACAGATGGACTGAAGTCCTCGCGGCCGAGGAATATAAACTCGAGCGCCCCTCCAAGAGTTACCCAAAATGCAGGTTGCTACCCCGACTAGAGGAAGAAGTGTATGACGCAGCAGATCGGCCACCTCGTGGCCGCGATAGAGAGGCATTCCAGCCGAAAACTCAGCCTGCACCCCGATGCCATTCAAATAAAAAGGCATGGGGAGATACGCCAGACCTGCGAGACATATTGGAGGACAAAGCAAAGCATGCAAGATCGATCTACGGATCACGAGGGCACGCCATTATGCAAGACGATAAATGTCACGCCGGATACAGTAAAAGTAAATCCGGCGGGCTGAACACAGCGGCAAGACCCATTCGAGTTGCATCGCGATATAGCCCAATAGAGAGGCGCCGCACACCCCTTATGCTTCATAGACGAAGTAATGGGTCATCAAATCCCAGAAGGTTTCAAACCTGTAAATATTGAATCATATGACGGCATAACAGATCCCGCTGTATGGATCGAGGATTTCGTCCTCCACATCCACATGGCCCGCGGTGATGAACTACACGCCATCAAATACCTCCCACTAAAGCTCAAGGGACCAGCGCGGCATTGGCTTAACATCTTGCCAGCAGAGTCCATTAGCTATTGGGAAGATCTGGAAGCCGCATTCCTCGACAACTTTTAGGGCACTTATGTGCTGCCACCAGATGCCGATGACTTGAGCCACATAATTCAGCAGCCAGAAGAATCGGCCAGGCAATTCTGGAGTCGGCTTCTAACAAAGAAAAATCAAATCGTCGATTGTGCGGGTGCAGAGGCCCTAGCGGCTTTCAAACAAAACATCCACGATGAATGGCTAGCCCGACACCTTGGTCAGGAAAAGCCGAAATCTATGCCAGCCCTCACGACACTCATGACCCGCTTTTGTGCAGGAGAAGATAGCTGGTTGGCTCGCGGTAATAACATATCAAAGAACCATGGTACTTCAGATACCAAGGACGGCAATAGCAGGTCACGTCGCAACAAACATAAGCGCCGCATTAACAGCGATAATACCGAGGATACGGCAGTCAATGCCGGATTCAAAGGCTCTAAACTCGGTCAGCGGAAAAAGGCATTCAAACAAAGTACGCCGGGTCCATCCAGCTTGGACCGTATACTCGATCGCTCGTGTCAAATACACGGCACCCCCGACAAGCCAGCTAATCACACCAACAGGGATTGTTGGGTGTTCAAGCAAGCCGGCAAGTTAATTGCCGAAAACAAGGACAAGGGGCCACATAGCGATGACGAGGAGGAGCCCCGACAGCCACACACCAGAGGACAGAAGAGGTTTCCCCAACAAGAGTGGACGGTGAACATGATATACGCAACCCACATCCCCAAGAGGGAGCGGAAGTGTGCGCTCAGGGACGTATATGCGTTGGAGCCAGTCGCCCCAAAGTTCAACCCATGGTCCTCCTATCCGATCACTTTTAATCGCAGGGACCATCCCACTAGTATCCGTCATGGCACATTCGCCACACGGGTTCTGGACCCAATCATTGACGGATTTCACCTCACTCGAGTCCTTATGGATGGCGGCAGCAGCCTGAACCTGCTTTATCAGGACACATTGTGCAAAAGGGGTATAGACCCCTCAAGGATCAAACCCACAAAAACGACCTTTAAAGGCATCATTCCAGGCGTAGAGGCTTATTGCACAGGCTCAATTACACTGGAAGTGGTCTTCGGATCCCCGGATAACTTCCAAAGCGAAGAGTTAATCTTTGATATAGTCCCGTTCCGCAGTGGTTATCATGCACTGCTCGGGCGAACCGCATTTGCGAGATTCAATGCGGTACCACACTATGCATACCTCAAGCTCAAGATGCCAGGACCTCGCGGGGTTATTACAGTGAATGGAAACACAGAGCGCTCTCTCTGAACGGAGGAGCACACCGCGGCCCTCGCAGCAGAAGCGCAAAGCAGCCTCTCAAGGCAATCCACCAGTTCGGCGTTTCAAGACCCAGACACCTTCAAGCGCGCTCGGAGCAATCGGCAACTAGACCGCCTGGCACGATCTGAGCTTGCGTAGCAATGCGGCCCCCACCCCAGTCCCAGCCAAATGGCGAAACTCGTGCCACGCGTACACAATTACGCATTAAAAATACCATGGGCACAGGTGGGGAGGGGGGCACAACTGCGGCACGCCCTAAGACGCGGCTTAAACCGCACTAGGGGCTTCCCGTTTGGTTATTTTTCTCTTTTTCAGGACCTTAATCTCTGGAAACCCCGCCCGGCAGCACTATTGCCGGACACATGATGCAGCAACCAAGGAGGCAGAAAGCTACGTCACACCATGGAATTCCCAGGTGGATTACAATAACGAGCGAAATATTTGATTTAATACTATTCCTCATCTTGCCCTTGGAAGGGACATAGTCCTACTCTTTGCTTATCGCACCATCTGTATCATTCTGCTTTAATGCACCTTTTTGAATAAACAATGCATAACATTACGACTATTATTGCATTCTTGTTATACATATATGTGTTCATTAATGACGCCTTGCAACCGTACACTTTGGTACGACCAATACACCAGGGGCTTACGTACCCCACAATATGGTGTGAAAAGTCCGAACACTTTCACAAGTGCGGCACCCCGAACTTATAGCATTATATGCATCAACTCTGAATCATGTCTTTGGTCAAATGTTGGGTTTGCCCGGCTCCTATGTTTTGGTACCTTACGTACCGCTCTATTGGCTAAGGTAGCGCTAGGAGAACTACTACGATTGTGCCCCGGCTCTGCTGGGCTAAGCACCTCAGTAGAGAAAGCTAAAACTGACTGTCATGATAAGGCGAGAGACTGGTCGCTGTTCGGCGAGGTTTTCGAGTCCCTAAAGACTTATGCCGCTTAGAGCGAGGGGCCGGCCCTGTCCGGCTTAAAGGCGTGTATCGCGCCCCGAATCGGCCTTCCAAATACCAGGGGCTTCGCCGAAATTTAAAATTATAGAATTCTATGGCTAAGTGAGAGTGATAAAGCATTATTAGTCCGGTTGCCTTGTTCGTTGTGCTGAGCACCTCTCTCGAAGGACCCAAACATAGGAACAAGAGTGCTCAAGTTTATCCTGAACACCCCAACACTCGTGGCATGGGGGCAGAAGCCGAGGACTAGCCATCTCTCAGATTGGATAAACAGCCAAACAGAAGGTAATATTTTAAATTCACACAAGAGTTGCATAGCGCATATGAAACAAGTTTTCATCATACAGGATCACACAAGCAATTTTACCCAAATATTACATCCTTTGAACATTCGTCCGCTACAAGACGGGCACCCTTCAGGATACCCTCATAATAAATTTCGGGGGTGCGATGCTCCTTGCCCTGCGGCGGCCCTTCCTTGATCAGCTTCACGGCGTCTAGCTTGGCCCACTGCACCTTCACACGGGCGAAAGCCCGGCGTGCACCTTCGATGCAGATGGAGCGCTTGACGACCTCCAGCCGTGGACAGGCATCCACAAGCCGCCTCACCAGGCCGAAGTAGCTGTTCAGAAGGGCGTCGCCAGGCCACAGCCGGACTATAAGGCCCTTCATGGCATGTTTGGCCGCCTTGTGCAGCTCGACCAGCTGCTTTAGCTGGTCGCTCAGAGGCATCGGGTGTTCGGTCCCAGTATACTGAGACCAGAATAGATTCTCCGTTGAGCTTCCCGCCTCGGCCTGGTAAAACTATGCGGCATCCGACACGCTGCGGGGCAAATCTGCGAATGCTCCTGGAGAGCTCCGGATTCGGGTAAGTAATCGGTAATTTACTTTTACATGCTTGCTTTGCATATAGAATGCCTTACCCGTCGCTATCTTCTTCATTGCATCGATCTCCTGGAGGGCCTGTTGGGCTTCGGCCTTGGCACTTTTTGCGCTCTCGAGCGCCGCGGCAAGCTCAGACTCTCGCGTCTTCGAGTCAAGCTCCAACGCCTCGTGCTTCGTCACAAGAGCCTGGAGCTCTTGCTGCAACTCTCCCACCTGAGCCTCTTGCTTTTCTCGCTCGGTGCGCTTCTTGGCCGCTTTATCTTCGGCCTCGGACAGTGCTTGCTTTAGGGTCACCACTTCGGTCGTGGCCCCTGGCAAATTCATGATGATCCTGTCATTTTGCAATCGCATTCTTTTTATACATATCCACATACTAGGTACTACTTACCTTTGTTCTTCCCGAGCTGCCTCTTGGCAAGGTCGAGCTCGTCCTGGGACCCTTTAAGATCCTGCTTCAGTACGGCGACCTCCGCAGTCAGTGCGGCGAACGCCAGCAGCGAAGCCTGCATATGCATATTGACATACTCATATTAGACTCCTGCGATATTGTTTGATCCTCTGTTCGGCTTTTCTTTGTGAACACCGAACAGAGCATCAGGGGCTACTGTCTATGCGGTAATATTTTCCTATATTTTAAACACTTACCTCAAAGCCTGTTAGAAGGCTAGCACAGGCTTCAGTCAATCCGCTCTTGGCAGACTGAACCTTCTGGATCACCGCACTCATGATAGTGTGGTGCTCCTCATCGATGGAAGTGCTGCGAAGCGCTTCCAGCAGATTGTCCGGTGCCTCTGGATGGACAGAGGTCACCGGTACAGGCCTCTCGCCCCTCTTAGAAGGAGGCCGCCTGCCCAAGTCCGGAACCACTGGATGTTCCGTTGCGGTGTTCGGCTGAGGGCCGAACTCGGAGCTCTTAGGGGCCTTGTCCCCTCGGCTCCTAGAGTCCGGGAGGCCGCCTTAAGGCGCCTCCGGGACTGTCTCCCCTTGACCCGGTGCCTCGTGAGACAGAACCTCGGCGTCGTCCGCAGGATGAGGGGAGGTGGCGGTCGGGACTGGATCGCTATCCATATCCGACGAGCCCAGGGAGCCTCCCGATGATACGTCGATACGGGCTCGGGGCGGCCTGCATAATCATATTTCGGCGTTAGGTGAAGTAGTGCGATAAAGGAATACTATGAGTTACTCTGGTATCCGAATACTTACGACTTCCCCAAGGGCTTGGCCCTGGGCAGCCACTCGTCTTCGCCGTCGACGGCGGTGGTAGAGCTGTCCGGAAGGAGAGTCCTCCACTTCTTGGACCCTTCGGCCTCCCTAGTTGGGGCGGCCTTCCTTTTCTTGTCTCCCCCGTCTGGAGGGGAGCATCTTCTTCTGCCTCCTCGTCTTCGGGGGAGGATTGCGCCGTAGAGTCCTCGGACGGTGAGTCCGATGATGCCTGGCGTCGGGAACTCTTTCGGGTTCCCTTGGCCTTCTTGGTCTTCTCCGGCACCGTATAAGGAGCCAGATCAGCATCTTTGCCAGAAGAGCGTCTGCTGGGCCTTCGGGCAAAGGAGCCGGACAGTCGATCTGTCTGGCCGTCTCCTGCCAGTCCTGTCAAAGGTACGGGAGTTTAGATCCTGCGTGGAGTCAATCTATGAAAAAGTAACCTGTAAGAGGTAAAGCAGCTTACCACGCTGTCTTGGCGCTTCGCGCTGAATCCGCGATCCTCAGTAATGGGAGGGGGGACCTCGGCGCCCTTGAACAGCACCCTCCAGGCATCTTCGTGAGTTGTGTCGAAGAGCCTGTTCAGAGTTCGGTGCTGCGCCGGGTCGAACTCCCACAAGTTGAAGGCCTGTTGTTGGCACGGGAGGATCTGGCGGTGGAGCATTACCTGGACTACGTTGACGAGTTTGAGCTTCTTGTTCACCATGTTTTGAATACATGTTTGGAGTCCGGTCAGCTGTCCCGAACTACCCCAGGACAGGCCCTTCTCTTGCCAGGAGGTGAGCCGTGTGGGGAAGCCAGATCGGAACTCGGGGGCCGCTACCCATGTAGGGTCACGCGGCTCGGTGATGTAGAACCACCCCGATTGCCACCCCTTTATGGTCTCCATGAAGGAGCCCTCGAGCCATGTGACATTGGGCATCTTTCCCACCATGGCGCCTCCGCACTCCGCCTGGCGGCCGCTCACTACCTTCGGCTTGACATTGAAAGTCTTCAGCCATAAGCCGAAGTGGGGCTTGATGCGGAGGAAAGCCTCGCACATGACGATAAACACCGAGATGTTGAGGATGAAGTTCGGGGCCAGATCATGGAAATCCAGGCCGTAGTAGAACATGAGCCCCCGAATAAATGGGTGGAGAGGAAATCCCAGTCCGTGGAGGAAATGGGTGAGGAACACTACCCTCTCATGGGGCCTGGGGGTGGGGATGAGCTGCCCCTCCTCTAGGAGCCGGTGCGCGATGTCGTCGGGCAAGTACCCGGCTCTCCTTAGCTTCTTGACATGTCCCTCCGTGACGGAGGAGACCATCCACCTGCCTCCCGCTCCGGACATGGTTGGAGAAGCTCGAGGTGGGAAATGCGAACTTGGGCGCTGGAGCTCGAGTGTGCGAAGGTGGATGAGCAAAGGAGGAAGAAGGCGTGGATGAAAAGGTAAATCCTTATCCCTTTATATGGGCGGACGAAACTATGCGTCCCCACTAGCCTGGTAAAACTCGCTTGTCCCCCAAGCGCCGTAATCGATGGCACAGTTGGGTTACTGTGACGCCCCAAGACCGGAGCTTCAGATGCCTTCCAGGGTTTCCGGGTTTCGTTGTGTGATTTGTTTGGTTCTTTGCATTCATCATTGCATCATGTGCATTGCATCATGTCATCATGTGCATGGTGTGATTTCTCATACATATTATGTTGTTGCATGTTCCATGCATGAATCTTGCATCATCACCTTCTCCTTCCCTCTTCTTCCTTCTTTTGACAAGTGCCACATTCCCTTCTCTTTTAATGTTCACCTTTGCCTCAACATTCAATCACCATGTCCTATTCCTTTGCCATTTTTTTCACCTCTTTTGAAGTTGATTTGGTTAGGTTCAAAAATAGCCCAAGTTTGAATTTAATTCAAACTTGATATATTTTTCTACTTCTAAAAATGCCCAGAGCAATTTATTCAAATCCTCCAAAACTACAGGAACTTGAGGATATTTTTTTACTCTCAAACTCCTCTTTCTCTACCCTGTGCTTTTCCACTTTGTTTTCTGCCTAAGGAAAATGAAAAAGAAAAGAAACAGCAGCAGCAGC
>NC_057794.1:152581825-152593507 GCF_018294505.1 Triticum aestivum | reverse complement strand
GCCCCGCTGTTGCGAGGAAACGATGGTCGCCTACCCTTCCTCTCGTCTTCACCTACAGGCGCATCCCCCTCGTCGTGTTCGAGGAGATGAACGCCTCGCCAGCAGGTCCCGTCGATGCGCCATTGTTCTTTTTCCTTCTCTTGTACCTCTCCCTTTTACCTCTCTCGCTCTCTGTTCTACCCCATGGGGAACCACCAGAGCACCCCGGAGATCGCCGCCACCGGGAAACACTAGGTCCGGCGACCCCTCGATCCGCCAGGATCCGCTCGCCACCTTATCGACCCACTGTTTCCCGCGCCTACCGACCCCGTCACAAGCCCCTGGCACCGCCTCCATGCTTCATCAGGACGCCTTGTTTCCTCTTCTGTTCGGCCACAAGTGCATCGACCTTCATACAGAACACCGGGGCACTGGTTGCTTTTGTTTGCGGGTGCTTCGTTTGTTGCTTCATGGAAACATCGCCAAGTACCTCTACGATCGCTTTATCGCCAAGACCCGGACCGAAAAGTACCATCCGCCCATCGGCTGGGCAAGTACCCCTTCGGATACGCAAGTCCCTCGAAGGTTCGTCGATGCCTAATACCACTTCGGTTTCGAAGTACGACGAGTATCACAACACCCATGTCCCGTCAAGTTCAACTACAACGACTACAACGTGTACCACTACCGTCGTCGAAGACCCGTGTAACGCATGCGTAAAGTACCTCTATGAAAGACTCGAACATCTATGAACCGTGTATAACTACCGCCGTTGTAATTTTGACAAGAAATGTGTACCACTACCGTCGCCATGTACCCCTACGTACACTACCGTCGCGAGAACAACAACTTCCTCTACGAACTTGAACCGCTCTGAGAATGCTCCCTTGTAAGGTATAACCGCCAGAACGACGCTCGTGGACAAATGCTTGTGATGTGTTGTATGATATGCTCCTGCTTGGCCATGTTCGCACCGTGTCCGTTTTGTCACTCGTTTCCTTACCACCGATACGTGGGAAACCCGGTATCCGGGATCACTCCCCGTACATCTTTGACATTCCGCACATCTCACATTTGTTTCTTGCACCGGCATCTCAACTAGTTGTCGGATCATTGGAACATTGCTGTGGCACTGTTTCCATTTTCGCCACCATGACACCCTTTTCTTTCCGTCGTGGCAACCAAATGCCCCAGATCATCATCATGTCAACTTTTTCATAAAATTGCATAAACTTGTTCATGTCATCCGCATCATGATTACAACAATTAAAATGTTTAAATTATTGTTGCATTAAATTGCTAATGCATATGGGGATATACCGGATTTGTTGTTTGTTATATCCGGCCCCATTTAAATTGTTTAGATTGTGTAGTTTTCATATGCTTCACCTCTTGCCATGCCTATTTAAACCGGACATGCATCATACTTGGTTGTGCATCATGCCATGCTTATGTCGAGGTTGTTTACCATGTTGTTTGCTTCTTTCCGGTGTGCTTCTTCGGGTTGGATCCGATAACGTTGTGTTTGTGAGGATAAGTTGGCTACGACCGTTTGTCTTCTTCATGGACTCGTTCTTCTTCCTTGCAGGATTTCAGGCAAGATGACCATACCCTCGAAATCACTTCTATCTTTGCTTGCTAGTTGCTCGCTCTTTTGCTATGCCTATGCTGCGATACCTACCACTTGCTTATCATGCCTCCCATTTTGTTAAGCCAAGCCTCTAACCCACCTTGTCCTAGCAAACCGTTGTTTGGCTATGTTACCACTTTGCCCAGCCCCTCTTATAGCGTTGTTAGTTGCAGGTGAAGATTGAAGTTTGTTCCTTGTTGGAACATGGATATTTTGTTGGGATATCACAATATCTCTTATTTAATTAATGCATCTATATACTTGGTAAAGGGTGGAAGGCTCGGCCTTATGCCTGGTGTTTTGTTCCACTCTTGCCGCCCTAGTTTACGTCATACCGGTGTTATGTTCCTTGATTTTGTGTTCCTTACACGGTTGGGTTATAACGGGAACCCCTTGACAGTTTGCCTTGAATAAAACTCCTCCAGCAATGCCCAACATTGGTTTTACCATTCACCACCTAGCCTCTTTTTCCCTTGGGTTCCGCGGACTCAAGGGTCATCTTTATTAAACCCCCCGGGCCAGTGCTCCTCCGAGTGTTGGTCCAAACTAGAGCCCCTTGCAGAGCCACCTCGGGGAAACTCGATGGCTGGTTTTAGTTGTACGGATTGCTTATCCGGTGTGCCCTGAGAACGAGATATGTGCAGCTCCTATCGGGATTTGTTGACACATTCAGGTGGTGTTGCTGGACTTGTTTTACCATTGTCGAGCATGTCTTGTAACTGGGATTCCGAGCCTGATCGGGTCTTCCTGGGAGAAGCAATATCCTTCGTTGACCGTGAGAGCTTGTGATGGGCTAAGTTGGGACACCCATGCAGGGATTTGAACTTTCGAAAGCCGTGCCCGCGGTTATGGGAAGATGGGAATTTGTTAATGTCCGGTTGTGGAGAACCTTAAGTTGATCTTAATTAAAATACACCAACCGCGTGTGTAACCGTGATGGTCTCTTCTCGGCGAAGTCTGGGAAGTGAACACGGTGTTGGAGTTATGCTTGACGTAGGTTGTTCTAGGATCACTTCTTGATCATAGTTTCTCGAACATGCTTTGCCTTCTCTTCTCACTCTCCTTTGCGTATGTTAGCCACCAGATATGCTAGTCGCTTGCTGCAGCTCCACCTCATACCTTTTACCCTACCTATAAGCTTATATGGTCATGATCGCGAGGGTGTGAGATTGCTGAGTCCCCGTGACTCACAGATACTTCCAAAAGCAGCTTGCAGGTGCCGATGAGACCGTGCAGGTGACGCAACCGAGCTCAAGGAGAAGCTTAATGAAGTTCGTGTTTGTTATGTCGTTCTGTTTTTTAGTTGATCAGTAGTGGAGCCCAGTTGGGACGATCGGGGATCTGTGTAGCATTTGGGGTAGTCTTCTTTTATTTTGGTTCCGTAGTCGGACCATGTTTTGTATCTGGATGATGTAATGCTTTATTCATGTAATTGTGTGAAGTGGCGATTGTAAGCCAACTATGTATCTCTTTCCCTTATGTATTACATGGGTTGTGTGAAGATTACCTCACTTGCGACATTGCTTTCAATGCGGTTATGCCTCTAAGTCATGCTTCGACACGTGGGAGATATAGCCGCATCGAGGGCGTTACAAGTTGGTATCAGAGCCTTCCCTGACCTTAGGAGCCCCGTGCTTGATCGAATCATTGGCATTGTTGAGTCTAGAAAAATGTTTTGAGTCATTTAGGATTATATATATCAGAGAGTTTGAAATTCTTTTTACTCCTCAGTCCCTTCATCGCTCTGGTGAGGCATCATGACGTAGAGTTTTGACTCTTCTCTTCTCAAATTTCACTAAAAAAAATTAGGATCACGCGGGTATCTTGGAATCGTTCCAATGGTTTTGTGACAAGAACATTGTTCTTGGTGCCTCCTGACATTTAGGGGTTGTGGCAGTGTCCCGGGGAGTTGAGCTCCGAGGTGTTGTCGTCAGAATTTTATCGTTGCAATTCTGGAATACCTGAGTTTCGCCGACATCGAAAATCTCTTTTATGCAGTTGTTGGTGAGATAACCTCGACGCCACCCAGTATTGGGGCGGGAGTTCGGGAGTATTGCCATAACTCATATAACGGATGCTTTTCGAAGGTTGAGGTAAATGATTTCTGAAGGTTTCTTGGTTATGTGTTGAAGGATGGATACAGCTGGATGTAGGATTTGTTAGTTTGGGTGAGATATTATGCTTCCCCTGTATCCCCAACACATGATTGCATAACCGGAAAGTTTCGGGAGTTTATAAGTGGGAATTCAAGTAGATCTTAGGATATCTTTCCGACAGATGTATGATATGAAATTGGGGTTCGACGTCTAGTGGTCCGCCTATCCACGGTTGGTTTTACAGTGGTCTCGTTGTGTCTTAAAGAGTCCTTGGCTATGCCGACTCGGGGACGCTTCGTATGTCATGTGCACTGCCTTGTACATGATTGAGCTGTACGATCGAGCCCGTGTAGGCCCCACCATGAAAACTTCGGACGAAATCTCTATCATATGTTTGTTCCGGCTTATTATGCAAGCCAATCCTTTGTTTTGTTTTGAGTTGTGGTATTCGAGTTGCTTCGAAATCAAATGTTGATTCCATACCTTCCCCAAACGGTGTTCTCATACTCCTATGCGAATACTAATCCTTCTTGATAATCAAGATTGGTATGCCAATCTTGTTCAACCGGCGTGTCTCTCTTCAAGTGGATCCGATCATTTCAACATTCGCAAGATCCAATCTCAGTTTTTTCATCAATGTTGGTCATTTCTTCCGTCTTCAAGTTGACTTTGTTTTCCCTTCCTCCCACCCTTTTTCTTCGAAAACTAAGATTTCTTAATCAAGTATCCATTTTATTGATTATGAAGTCTCTCCATTCTTCTTCCTTCATGTTCTTATCCGATGATGCTCATGAAGATTCTAACGGAGCCTCACACTCATCATTCTTAATTCTTTTTCTTCTCCGGTGGAACCAATTCAAGCTTTGTTGATCATATCCTTTCCTCATTTTAAATGCCTTCTCATGCCGGTGCACCTCTCAACTATCCTCTTCCTTCTATTCATTTGTTCCAAAGTGCTCAAGATATCTCGAAGATTCGTGTTTCCACTTTGTTTTCGTTCCAGCTCTTTCGAGAATGTTATCTCATTCAAGCCATTTAAATCAACCGGCGCAATCTATATTTTAAATCATCAACGGTGTTTCTCTTGAGTGGGCCCTAACCCACAGGTCTTTTCCCAGGATCTTACCCGACTCTTCTAACTTTCCCGGAGCTTCTCAAATTCTTTTCGAAGTTTGACGTAAGAATGAATTACCATCAGTCAAATGTCCTTCTCTAAGATCTTTCAAATTCTTTTCATCATTGGCTCAACCTCTTCGCTTTTGATTCTTCTGGAGCGTCTAAACAATTCTTGGTGATGTTTCCCATCATCATTCTCGGATTTTGAAGACCGAAGAAGAGTTTCTCTTTAATCTTGCTCCATTCTCTTTAAGATTCATGGTGCTAGCTTCGTGTCTTCCTCTCATAATTGTTTTCGATTGTGAGAATTCTTTTCAACCATCCGGAGTAATTCAGAGTATTTTCAGTTTGTTTCTCCGGAGACCATCATCTCAGAATTATTCTTTCAGCTTTCAGTTCTCTTTCTCTAAATCTTACCGGCGCATCATTCAAGTATTCCCTAATCAGTTAATGATCTCTTCGTTTCACTTGTATCTAAATTCCCTCAAGTATCTTCATTCGTTCTCTAATTCTCACCGGTGTTTCCTTCTCTTTTCTTTGTTCATTTTCTATTCTTATGGTGGTTCGTTCAAGTTTTCTCTTCCTTCTTTATCTTATCAATTTATTCGTTGTTCCAATCCGAATGGTGGTTCGTTGAAGTCCTTCTCAAGTTGACGCTATATCTATCTTAATCCTTTCTACGAGAATGAGTAGTATGCCAAATACGTTGCTTGTCATCAATTTAACTGATGAAGGATAAGCATAATGTAATTCTTATTCTTGTTTCATCGAGTGAACTCAATTCCCTATTCTAGAGGCTCATCAAATTCCTGATTTCAATTGTTTCATCTTCTATTTTCCCGGAGGTCCACCTTTTTCAATTATTTCACCACGGAGATCCACCTAATCATTGCAAGTATTCACCTTGTGTTTTCAACTTTTCTTTTCTCTTGCTTGATCATTCTTTTCTACCAGAGTTCTTCATGAAGGTTCTACATGATGGTTCATCAAGGATTTAATCCCTTCTCGAAGTGTTCATCAAGATTCTTTTCAGAGGAGCTCAAGTATTTTTTTCTTCGTGCAATCCGGAGTGCAATTCTTCCTAACTTATCTTTTGAGATGGTGTTATGTCTTTCTTGACAATTTTCCCTTCATGTTCCATGATTAACATGTTGTCAAGAATGAGATATTTTAAATCCATCAACCTCTTCGTTGGAGTTATCTTGGGTTATGTTTCACCTAAAGCTTTCCCTAAGGATTTTGCTATTGTGAGGCGTATAATTGACCCAAGTTCTTCATTTATCCTCCCAGTGAAATAAGTTTCTCGTCTCCTTGCTGATATCAATCCAATCGTTCCGTGAGTGGCAGGTTGTCACCTCATAATTTTGAGATGTATTCCATAAGACCATATCAAGTTTATGCTTTTCATTGCTGATAATCCAACAACTCCATTCCAGCATTTGTTGTAAGCATGCTCTCTCAAGATCTTGTTGTCTCCTCCATTCATTCCATTCCATCCTCTCATTTCTTCCGGAGGCGTTGTGATGTTGCTCTTTTCTCTCATCATCTCGAATGGTGTTCTTTTCATGCTTTTCCTTTTAAATGGAGTGTGTGCCCGCTGCTCAAGTCCTTTTCATCCTATCAAGTCTTGCATCTCTTTCCAACCGGAGTGCTATACAAATTTATTCTTCCTTGTTCCTCTTTTATAACGGAGTGTTTTCAATTCCGTCCATCTCCGTTGTATTCTTTCCTTCAATTTGTTCAACTTTTCAAGGTTTTTTGGTTTCACTCGTTTGTCAAAGAAGCAACTTAGTTGTACCTTTTCTCTTTCTCTTCCGTTTTCCCTCTGGTGCCATTCTAGAACTCGGGACGAGATCCTCTCGTAGTGGTGGAGTGTTGTGACGCCCCAAGACCGGAGCTTCAGATGCCTTCCAGGGTTTCCGGGTTTCGTCGTGTGATTTGTTTGGTTCTTTGCATTCATCATTGCATCATGTGCATTGCATCATGTCATCATGTGCATGGTGTGATTTCCCATACATATTATGTTGTTGCATGTTCCATGCATGAATCTTGCATCATCACCTTCTCCTTCCCTCTACTTCCTTCTTTTGACAAGTGCGACATTCCCTTCTCTTTTAATGTTCACCTTTGCATCAACATTCAATCACCATGTCCTATTCCTTTGCCATTTGTTTCACCTCTTTTGAAGTTGATTTGGTTAGGTTCAAAAATAACCCAAGTTTGAATTTAATTCAAACTTGATATATTTTTCTACCTCTAAAAATGCCCAGAGCAATTTATTCAAATCCACCAAAACTCCAGGAACTTGAGGATATTTTTTTATTCTCAAACTCCTCTTTCTCTACCCTGTGCTTTTCCACTTTGTTTTCTGCCTAAGGACATGGAAAAAGAAAAGAAACAGCAGCAGCAGCTTACCTGGGCCGCGCCCTAGGCCACCGCCAGTCCAGCAGACCTGCAGCCAGGCCGGCCCATCCATCCCTAGGCCCGACCAGCCTCTCCCCTACTCTAACCTAGGCCCACTCCGTCCTAACCCTCCTCTCTCTCTCTCTTTTCCCCTTGCACCGCCAGGAGACAGCGAGCGCGTACCTCACGCTTGATCCCCATGCTGCTCTGCTGCATCCCGTTCCCCTTTGCCTCCTCGACACCTCGCAGCTGCCGCCTCGTCTAGCAGGCCGTCGTCGTCGTCCGCCGCTTCGCCCGAGCCCCAACCCCGGCGACCAGGTGCCCCTGCAGTCTCCCTCCTGCCCGCGTCGCCGCCTTCACCTCGCTAGGAGGCCGACGACCGCAACCCCCTCCCCACCCCGCGCACCTTCCATCGCTCGCCTTCGAGCTCCTCTGTGCTCCGTTGCCCCGCTGTTGCGAGGAAACGATGGTCGCCTACCCTTCCTCTCTCTTCAGCTACAGGCGCATCCCCCTCGTCGTGTTCGAGGAGATGAATGCCTCGCCAGCAGGTCCCGTCGATGCGCCGTTGTTCTTTTTGCTTCTCTTGTATCTCTCCCTTTTACCTCTATTGCTCTCTGTTCTACCCCATGGGGAACCACCAGAGCACCCCGGAGATCGCCGCCACCGGGAAACACTAGGTCCAGCGACCCCTCGATCCGCTAGGATCCGCTCGCCACCTTGTCGACCCGCTGTTTCCCGCGCCTACCGACCCCGTCGCAAGCCCCTGCTGTCGCCTCCATGCTTCATCGGGACCTTCATACAGAACATCGGGGCACTGGTTGCTTTTGTTTGCGGGTGCTTCGTTTGTTGCTTCATGGAAACATCGCCAAGTACCTCTACGATCGCTGTATCGCCAAGACCCGGACCTAAAAGTACCACGATGTCCGCCGATCACCAAGTACCCCTTCGGATATGCAAGTCCCTCGAAGGTTCACCGATGCCTAGTACCACTTCGGTTTCGAAGCGCGACGAGTGCCACAACACCCATGTCCCATCTAGTTCGACTACAATGACTACAACATGTACCACTACCATCGTTGAAGACCCATGTAACATGTAACGCCCTCCATGCGGCTATATCTCCTACGTGTCGAGGCACGACTTAGAGGCATAACCGCATTGAAAGCAATGTCGCAAGTTAGGCGATCTTCACAACATCCCATGTAATATAGATAATAAAAGGGGAGATACATAGTTGGCTTACACTCGCCACATCAATCAAAGTACATAAATAGAATTACAACATTCAAACACTCATGGACCGACTACGGCGCCAAAATAAAAGATAATCCAACATGCGACACGGTCCCGATCACCCCAACTGGGCACCACTACTGATCATCAGGGAAAGACACGTAGTAACGGCGTGAGTCCTCATCGAACTCCCACTTGAGCTCAAGCGCGTCATCTGGAATGGAATCATTAGGCCCTGCATCTGGTTTGGAAGTAATCTGTGAGCCACAGGGACTCAACAATCTCGCACCCTCGTGATCAAGACTATTTAAGCTTATAGGTAAGGCAAGGTAAAATATGTGGAGCTGCGGCAAGCGTCTAGCATATATGGTGGCTAACCTGTTCGCAAAAGAGAGCGAGAAGAGGAGGCAAAGCGCGGATGAGTAACTAGAGGACAACCTGCGCAAGCATTACTCCAACACCGTGTTCACTTCCCGGACTTCGCCGAGAAGAGATCATCACGGTAACTCACACAGTTGATTCATTTTAATTAAGTTAAGGTTCAAGTTATCTACAATCGAACATTAACAAATTCCCATCTGCCCATAACCACGGGCACGGTTTTCAAAAGTTCAAATCCCTGCAGGGCAGTCCCAACTTAGCCCATGACAAGCTCTCATGGTCAACGAAGGAAGAGACCTCCTCCCGAGACGTTCCGATCAGACTCGGTATCTCGGTTCTTCAAGACACTTCAACAAGTTAAAACAAATCCAGCAACAATGCCTGAATGTGCCGACAAATCCCGATAGGAGGTGCACATATCTCGTTCTCAGGGCACACTCAGATGAGACATCCTACGAGTAAAACCAACCCTCAAGTTTCCCCGAGGTGGCCCCGCAGTCTACTCGGTCGGACCAACACTCAGAGGAGCACTGGCCCGGGGGGGTCTAAATAAGATGACCCTCGGGCTCCAGAAACCCAAGGGGAAAGAGGCTAGGTGGCAAATGGTAAAGCCAAGGTTGGGCATTGCTGGAAAAGCTTTAATCAAGGCGAACTATCAATGGGTTCCCATTATAACCCAACCGCGTAAGGAACGCAAAATCTGGGAACATAAAACCGATATGACGGAAACTAGGGCGACAAGAGTGGAACAAAACACTAGGCGAGAGGCTGAGCCTTCCACCCTTTACCAAGTATATAGATGCATTAAGATAACAAGATAATATAATGATATCCCAACAAGTAAATAATGTTCCAACAAGGAACGGTCTTCAATCTTCACCTGCAACTAGCAACGCTATAAGAGGGCCTGAGCAAAGCGGTAACATAGCCAAACAACGGTTTGCTAGGACATGGTGGGTTAGAGGTTTGACATGGCAATATGGGAGGCATGATAAGCAAGTGGTAGGCATCATAGCATAGGCATAGCAAAAGAGCGAGCATCTAGCAAAGCAAAGATAGTAGTGATTTCGAGGGTATGATCATCTTGCCTGCAAAGTTGTCAGAGTTGACTGGATCCTCGAAAGCAAACTCAACGGGCTCCTCATTAGCGAACTCGTCTCCCGGCTCTACCCAAACAAGACAAACAAGCAACAAGGACACAATCAACCACGTGCAAACTCAAACAACATGATGCAAACATGGTATGCTATGCGAGATGCAATATGGGATGCATATGCAAGACTTGACGAGGAATGAATTAACCTAGCCTCAACATGGAAATCCAAGTGTGCCACTGGAAAGATGAGATGAAATCGTTTGAAAACGATATAAAGAACGCCGGAATCGGAGTTACGGTTTGGAAATGGCAAGCAATTCAAATATGACCACGTTCTGCGATTAACAACATGTAGCCATCTAAATGCACAAGATGAACCTGCTACAGCACCCAAACATGGCATGAAAATACATGGCAGGGATCCATTCATGATGCTTAACAAAATACTAGCACTGAGCTACGGTCAATTCATCCATTAACAGGTTCAAACAAGAATGGCAAAAATGCATTTGGCAAACAGATTTCAGACTTAGTGAAATTAACACTTGTCTGGAATTTCAGATCAGGTAGCACTCTTTGGAGCATGAAAACAATATGCTATAGGACCTGAACATGGAAAAGTAAAGCATGGCATGGAGCTACTCAAAGAGCTTAACAAAAGTCCCTTAGTGACCTTGAGCCAAAAGGGGTCAGAAAATACAATTGCAAGCATGTGAACATGGCAAAAACATAATCAGTTCTCAGACTTAGTGAAAACTGGAGCATGCTGAAACAGATATCAAGTAGGCATGTTTACGAGCTCGATGCACTCACTACAAAGTAAGTCATGACAATCTAAGCATACACCCATCAAGAATACACAAAATACAAGCTGGACATGGCAAGAACAATAACATAGCATGCACGGATCAAATACAACATCCTCGGCAAAATCGCTAACAAGTAGACAATCTGCCCAGATTCACGAAATGACAAAAGTAGAGCTCGATTGACTCAAGCTAGGGTGCTCCATAATTGCAAAGAAAGACATGGATGGATAGAGCACTACAAGATTAACAAAAGATCCTTACTGATCATCCTCAAAAGAGGCACGGATCACTAGGAATCAACATGAACATATGGCATAATGACATAAACAGCTCAAGGACTTCGTGGAAATGCTAAGTCCCTGAAATCAGCATTAATGAATGCTCCACTTTGCAAGCTTGTGCTAGTCACCACACACATCACAAAAATACATGGGTTGCACCTCTGGATAGATGGCAAAACAAAACTCGTGTAGAGCTCAGGGGCATATCATGCACACAACAAACATGGCAAAAATGACAAATATCTAATTGGAGCAGCAGATCTGACAATTATCTCAAATAGCACTATTGTAACAGCATTTCGGGCATCAAGATGAACTCAAATAAAAATGATGCAATGAGGTGAAATGATGTGCTCTCTGAGTCGAACATTTTGATATGCTATATGCCCCAAACGGAGCTACGGATGAGGAGTTACGACATGGTGAACATGTGCAAATAATTAGGGTTTCGGGCAGAAAAGTCAACCCAGACGGGATCCGGATCCAGATCTGGCCGGCGCGATCTACGAGGTTCGCCGGAGACGGAGTCAAGGCCGGCCGGAGAGGGCTTGGGGCGCCGGATCCGGGCGGTGAGGGGCCGGAGCGACGCGACGAGGCGGCGGGCACCGGTGGCCGGGGCGGCGCCGGCGGAGGTTGGCGGCGGTGGAGGTCGCCGGTG
>NC_057794.1:152568292-152581460 GCF_018294505.1 Triticum aestivum | reverse complement strand
CGCGCGGCGGCGGGGACAGGCGATGCGGTGGCGAGGGCGGCGCGACCAACGGGAGGACGCCACATGGCGGCGGCGGCGCTAGCCGGACATGTCCGTCGGTGAAAGAAATTGTCCGGCGGCGGCAGACGAAGTGGATCTAAGGTTTCGGGAGGAAGCGGAAGGAGAAATTCGGGGGTGTCTTTAAATAGGCATAGAGGGAGCTAGGAGTGTCCAAATGAGGTGCGGTTTTCGGCCACGCGATCGTGATCGAACACTCTAGATGATGGAGAGGATTTTGGTGGGTTTTGGGCCAAAATGGAGGGGTTTTGGGCTGCAACACACACGAGGCCTTTTCGGTCCCTCGGTTAACCGTTGGAGCATGAAACGAAGTCCAAATGGTACGAAACTTGACAGGCGGTCTACCGGTAGTAAACCAAGGCCGCTTGGAAAGTCTCGGTCCAATCCGGAAATGTTTAATCCCCACACACGAAAGAAAGGTAGAAATGACCACCGGAGGAGAACGAAACGTCTGTTATTGGCCCATGTTTGGCCGATCGATCATACGACCCGTAGAAGGCCCACTGTTCTTACGGCCCGTAGAAGGCCCATTGTTTCTACGGCCCTTAGAAGGCCCATTGTTTTTATAGCCCGTAGGAGGCCCATGGTAACTACAGTAAATATGTAGCCCATGGTTATTGTGGCCTAGTTTTTAAAAATAGGTTATTGCGGCCACTAGCAAACCGCGGAAAAAGAACTGCACTGACTACATGCAAACAAATAGACAAGACAACAATGAAATAAATAATCAAGCAACTTACACTAGGCTATCACAGCTATTACACATATTACATCCACTGGCATCAAAGTTTGCCACTAGTGCAAATATAGGGAACAAAGCAGCATATCATATACACTGGTTGTCAAAGTTGGCGACCAGTGTAAATAAACGCCACAGCAAAACAAGTCCAGAACTGAAACCACTTCAGAAGAGCTCAAGAAACAATATCCGGGGTACCCATAATGCTGGCAAGATGCTTAGCAAGCTTATTAACTTTCTCTTGTTTGGCGCTTAAATCCTCCAGCACTTGTTGTTGCACCAAAAAGTATGCATCCGAATTCTGTAGGGACTTCCTTAGTCCTTCAGCTTCCTGTCGCAGCACATCTGATTGATGTCTTTCAAATTGAAGTGGAGACTCAAGAAGACGAACTGATTCAGGCAGCGAGTTCAAAGAGCTTGTACCAGCAGTAGTGGCCAGTAACTCGAACACTACATCAAGAAAAGACTTTTGGGTTCTCTCACTGTCGTCAAGATAGTTTTTATCAGCTTTCTTGGGGACCAATAGGGATGTCTCACTATCTTGAACCTTATCTGCATTACTTCCTTTACCAATGCATAACGGGGTACTATTCTCCAATATTTTGTCTGCATTCTAAAAGAGAAACAAGCAGACACATCATAGGTTTACCATGTTGTATATGAAACTCATTTTGGTAAATCAGTTCAGTAGTAAAGTGGACAGGATAATAGCATGAAACAAACATATATCTATGTACCATGGTCACTTTATGGTCTATATCATTCTAGTTTTTTGTTGCCAAATCAAGATAGAGACATAATCTGTGTTCAAGACAAAGCAGAATAGACAGAATATAAGTGTGAGAAACTATAGAGCAATAACAACACTTGTAATGTGCATGACATGAGAACATAACCGTTTATTCAATTGAAACTGAAATCAACATAGAGTAAGTTACAACAGCAAACCAGTTAAAGAAACAGGTTTAAAACATACCTGTTGCGCCATTGGAGTTTCAATTCCATCCTTCAAATTTGAAAATAGTTGGTATGAGTAAATACAGTGATGCAAGAGAAAAGGAGTATGAACCATAGCTACAGAACCTGACCTGAGAACAATTCTTCTTCTGCTTTAAGCGTTGAGTTGGGATTCAGAGTGGTGGTCCTTGTGCTTTGGGCACTGCAGTTCCCTTACTAACTGCTCATGTTTGGGTGCTCTGTGGTGGAGACAGTGTTGTGTCAACTGGAACTAGGTTACTATCTGCCGGGGTTGGGGTTAGAAGGGGTGTAGCTGGTTCTCTGTCCAACTGGGTAGGGGTACAATCTGCGAGAGTCTGGGTTATGTGTGGTGGGGCTAGTTCTTGGGCAAGTACAATCGTGGTTCTATCTGCATCAATTGGTAGCACTACCTTTTCTGAAGACCATGTTGTTACTCCCCTAGATACTGCCATCACTCTCTCCAATTCAAATGGCTGATAAACAAGAAAAGTAATTGAATGTATAGACATTATATGATAGACAGGTGCAATGGATAGTGGGGAATAAAAGAGGGCATGAAATAATTCATAGTTATGTTGTCTAACCAACCAGTATAACATGACACAATTTCACATATATGATGGCTAACTAAACATGATAGCATGACAGAATTTCACATATATGATGGCTAACTAAAAAAGATGGAAAGACATAGTTCAAAATATGATGACAATGTAAACAGGATGACATGATATAACTATATAATGTGTTTATGAAATAGGTTGGCATGCCATAATTCACATACATGCCACCTATGAAAACATGATAGCATGATATAATTCACAGATAGAATGACATAATTGAAAATATGATGACTGTAAACACTAAACATGATGAGATGATATAATTATATGATGTCTTTATTAAATGGTTTGTCATGCCATATTTCAAATAGATGATGTGTATGTAAACATGATGGCATGATATAATTCAAATATATGATTTATATAGTAAGAGAGTAAGCAGATTGCAATCCATATATGATGTAAAAACTAAGCAATGCAAGACAACATGCATGACATGAGTAATATAACCCTGCCAAGTTTGAGCATAGACCTTAGGGGGGAAATAGGACTGGTCATTAGCCTCAGAATCCTCCTTTGAGGAGCTCTCTGTAACCAACAAGGTGTTTGCTTCAGCAGGTAGCATTGTGTGCTCTGCATACCTTGTTTTCACTCCAGATACTTCCATCACCGCTTCAAATGCCTGATGCATAGGAAGAGTAGTTGAATATACAAACGTTGTCGACAAATGGAACACGTAATACAAAGAAGTGATAGCATGATATAATTCACATACATGATGATTGGCTAAACGGCATGGCATTGCATAATTCACATATATAATGCCTTGCAACAAGATAGCATTGCATAATTCACATATATAATGTCTTGCAACAAGATAGCAATGCATAAATCACATATATGATAATTAGACACTAAACATGTGGCATTCACACAAAGCATGTCTAAACTAATCAAATGACATACCAATGCAAGACACCATATGCATTATACAAGTAAGATAACCATGCCAAGTTAGAGCATACACCTCGGGGGGAAATAGGACTGGTCATATGTCTCTGAATCCTCCTCTGAGGAGCTATCTGTAACCACCGAGATATGCGCTTTCTCAGATAGCATAGTCTTCTCTGAAGACCTTGTTTTCACTCCAGAATTTTCCATCACCGTGTCAAATGGCTGGTGCACACGAAGAGTAGTTGAATGTACTAACATTGTTGACAAATGTAATACGTAATGAAAAAAAGGATGGCCAGCTATAATTCACATATAAGATGACTGGCTAAGCAAGATGGCATTGCAAAATTCTCATATATGATGCCTGCCTAAACAAGATGGCATTGCATAAGTCACATATACGATGCTGAAACTAAACAGATGGCATTCACACAAAGCATGTCTAAACTAAACAGATGACATATTTGTTGTATAAAGTAAGCAATGCAAGGCATCATATGCATGATATAACCAACATCAGCATGTCAAGTTAGAGCGAAGACCTCAGGGGGTAAATAGGAGTGGTCTTCTCCTTTTGAATCCCCCTGAGAACAGTTATCTTCCTCTCGATTACAATCTAAAATGGGTGGAGGGGGCTGCCTTTGCACCTACCATGGAGCGACGTTTGCATGAAATTTTATTGCCATGCAAGGCTCGTCTCTTTCGCTCTACATGTTCAGTTCCATTGTGTACAATAACTGACATGCATAGGAATAAAACATAGTGAGAATATGTAAGGAGTGCATGCAGAAATCCAGAGTGATGGTAGCAACCTGTGGATAGACCCAAAACCAATGATAGCGGGCAGATAATGGCTTCAGGTTAAAAATATAGATAATGGCTTCTTTACTGTTTGTTTCCCACCCAACATGAAACTCATAGTAGACACCAGAGATTAACCAGATAGTAGATAGATACTATTGATTGCGGCCTCGATATATACCCCACAACCATTTAAAAACTCAAGTTTGACCATTAGTTTGGAGCTGACTCAGACTCTAATCAGTGAACATGATTATAAAATAGCATGTAATATTAAGCGATGCATAACATAAGCAGACACGAAATAGTGCGACCTCTCTTGCGAACCCGTTTAGTCCTCGAGGTGATCTGCTCGGTTGATGATGGTAATGCAGTTGTCGTGGCTGCCGGTGGTGGGGAAGAAGATCCGAGGCGGTGAAAGGCAGTCTGGAGGCCGGATCCTTGCTGTGCTGGACCCTTCTGTCATTGGAACAGCTGAGCTGGGGTGGACAACGGTGCAGCATGAGCGGGACAAACCACAAAAGTTTTTCTTTGACAACTATCTGTAAGAGAACTAATTCTGTAAGGGCTCGTTTGAATTGCAGGATTCTAACAACGCATGGATAGGAAATACACAGTAATAGGATAGGAATGCACGTGCAAAACAGAGAATTTAAAAACACGGGATTTCTGCCAATCTAGGTTTTTGGTTCACAAGAATTGGAAGATCACATGATGCAAAGAAGCATGGTGAGATTAAGTCAAACCACAAGAAAATGTATGGTTATAATGCTATTATGCTACTATCTCTTAGTATTGTGCTTCATGAATAGGAATTTGAAAAGGAGGACAAGTGGATATTAAAATTCGTCCTACGGTTTTTCTTTCAAGGAGAAACTAAAGGAACAAACCCTACAGTTTTCTCCATTCCTTTGAACCAAATGCATGAATAGTAGTAGCATAGGAAACTTTTGAATTCCTATGTTTTTTCTTCAATTTTCCTTTGAAGCACTGGCGCTTCTAGTAGGCAAGCATAAGCACGGAAAAGCCTACACTCAAAAAATGTTTCTGTGCTACTTCTACTACTTTGGACCCAGGCCACTGCCCTACTATCTCAACTCTCAGGCTTATCTACAAATGCACAGCTCAAACGCGCAGAGATAAATAATAATGGCATTCTAGAGAGTCCATCATGGATAGCTAAGTTGCCTGGTACCTCACTGCTTGTCATATAGTAGGAGAAACTAATCATATTTCACGTTACTACGTGTGCTCAGTGGACAATATATATAACATATAGAGTAAAAAAGCGATGCAACAAGTGTACAACCTCTTTGGCGAAGCCATGTCGATCTCAGCGTGATTGGGTTGGTCGATGAGGATCCTCTGGCTGATTTGGCTGTCGGAGGAGGGGAAGAAGATCTTAGGCGTCTGGAGATGGAGCCCGGGGTATTGCAACACTGTGGCAGCTCCAGTGAGTTGTACGAAGGCAAGGCTGAAGCAGGACAAGAGAGACAATGTTAACCTGAGTGGAATTCTAATAGCATCTCCAATAGATGACGTAAAATACATAACCACAAAGTTCTAGATGTAAAATACATCGGCCGCTCAACTCTGAACTTAACTGTTGAAACTTAATTTAACCGTCAAAACCCATTTAACTGTCGAAACTGAATTTTGCTATCGAAACTGAATTTTACTATCGGAACTCAATGCACTAGTAGCAGAAAAGTTGCAGCAGCAGCGCGTGCGAGAGCCGGGGCAGCTGGTCGTGTCGCAGCATCTCGGGTAGCAGCTGCAGGGGCTCGAGGGAGAGTAGGATCTGCTGGTCGTGGAGCAGCAGCGCGTGCAAGAGTAGAGCAGCAGCAGGGCACACAAGAGTAGAGCAGAAGAGCAAGCAAGAGAAAGAGCGACAACAGCAGCATGAGCGCGAGCAAGAGCAAGAGCAGACTAGGCAGGGGACCGAGAGCAAGAGCAGAGCAGCAGCGCGAGCGAAAGCTAAAGCAGTAGTAGCTCCTACTGATGTGGACGTCACCGGCGAGGGAGAGACGCAGTGGAGGAAGTGGTCGGCGATGCCGCCGTGGATGGAGCCGCACCATCTCGGCTCGGGACCTAGTGCCCGCAACACCGTGAGATCGAGTCAAGAAGGAAATGTGGCGTTTAGTGCACAACCTCTTTGATGGCGCCGATTAGGCCTCAGCTTCATCCGAGGAAACGGTGATGATGCTGCTCTTCCGGTGGTGCAGGTGAACACGGCAGTGTGGGAATGGAGGTGGCACGAAAGACGAACATCGGGGCAGCTCCTTGGAGGTGGAGGACGAGGTAAATGAACTGGCGGGACAACGAGATCGACAACAGATCGTCATCCGATACGATGGATGAGGGACGTCGAGGTGTTGCTGTGGACGACGTCGTCGAGGAAGAGGCTCCGGCTGGGTGGCGGACGGAGGAGGGTGTGGGGCTTTGCGGGATTTTGTGGCCTTGGTGTACGAATGGGTGGGCGGATGGGATACGAGTGGGAAACCATGGCTTAGGGACACACTTGTCAAAAATGTGGGGTAAGTTACGAAAGTACCCCCACTGATTTGAGCTAGGCGGTTCTTTCGGTTCAGGGGTATCACGGGCATTTCGCGTGTCGGGATTTCGCAGGAGGTGGGAGTTTTTGCTCGCGTTGTAATTTTGGGATAGCAAGGCGCCGGTTGAGATGGGGGGAGTTTTCGGAGCACAACGAGACAAGATATATCTTAAATATTTCGGGGTAACACGGCGCGGGTTGAAATTTCCGGATAAGCCTAACGTGTACTGTACCAAATCAATTCACACTTCCGTCGATGAAAAAACAAAAGAAATCAATTCGCACCACACAAGAGAGTCTAGTTCCATATACTGTACCAAATCAATTCACACTACAAATGTTATTCAAAACTTTGAATTCATGTTATGTTCAATTAAAATATTTCGCTACGTGTATAATGCATGCAACCTCCGACTCAAATGAACGTTTGAGTGCATTCCAAACGTATATACTACCGCTTAAATATGAACTAAATTTGAATTTGTTTCTCTATTTGAATAAGATCTACAATCATCATTATTGTCAAGTTAATCCATCGTTTTTGTATTATCTTCACAGCACACCACATGATTACTGTCGAGTTAGATATGAACTATGTGTACTATATGAACTTGAACTCGATTTTTTGAATCCACTTTATGTTGATTTCAAATCACAGTACATTTCAAGGTCTAGCTAAATCTTCATAATATAAACCATGTCTCATATGTATAATGTGTTTATCACATAATGTATGGTTCCTCACCCCCTACGCCTACAACTATTTAGATGTGAGTTGCAAACGCCACACATTACCACAAATTCAAATAAAATGTGAGATTGTTCGATATATAGTATTGTTTAGATTGTTCAATATTTAGTTGTAAGTTGAAAATGCCACACATTATCACAAATTCAAATAATATGTGAGATTGTTTGATGTATAGTATGGTTTAGACTGTTCGATACTTAGCTGTGAGTCGCAAACACCATGCATTATCACAGTATGGTATAACATGTGCAAAACCACAACACGCGTATCACTGCTATATTCATGCATGCATATGTTTATAACACTATGATCTCCTATCCAAATATATGAATCCACTTTCATATCAAATTATGATCTTTGTTAGTCTCTTACACCTACACAATCCTCTAACCTTTGTAGCTAGCACTAACTTTCTCTCATGCATGCACACGCCCTCCCCAACCCTCAGCATTCTATCCATCGCGCACATTCATTTTGTTCTTTAGGTCGTTCTCCCACAGTCTCCACAACTCCTTTCTAACACACACCGATCGACAAACCTCTCCAGCGATGTCTACCTACAACATACACACGCACCTTCCATCTCCTCCTTTCTATGTCCATGCCTCGTGTCTCTCATATGGTCCCACACACGTGTAAACTCTCGCCTCTTTTCATCGATCTCACAATCGCACACTCCTCCCATATCTAGCTAGTAGCTAGGCCTCTCGCACCACCTCCTAGCTCCATTCTCTCTGTCTATCCATCTCGCTGGGCCTTATTTGCCACTAACAAATGGATGTACACCGACCGATCTCCCACTATACATATAGCTAGCTAGGTCGTTATAACTCGTTTTCCCCACGCGTCGACCAATCTACCTCATTAGTTATGTCTCTCCCTTCCTCCAACAAACAACAATTGAGCTACCGATCTAGTTAGGTTTGCTTACGAAACACATGGTTCCCCTTCATCATCCATGCATGCGTCCCGACACATCTATCACGCACACACACACACACACATACACAGAAACCCATCCCCACTCTTATTGATAATATTGCAGTTCTACCCTCAGTTTGTCTAGTAGGCCTCTCCCACCATCTTCGAGAAGAAACTCCATCACCCATCCAGCACTCTACCCCTCTCCCTCCCTCTCTCTCCTCTCCTCTCTCTATTTGTCCCAACCTATTTCCCGTCATTGACTTATGTATGGATGTCGACCGATCTCCCTCAAGACATAGCTGGGTCTCTCCTCAACACATATACGAGTCATTCTACCTCTCTAGTTAGGTCTCTGCCTCCCCCCTCCCCCCCACCACACACACACTGATACATCGAGCGCTCTAGTCATGTCTCCCTGCCACACACAAACTTGCCATGTGCCCTCTGACGTTCCGGTAGGTCAGTCGCCCTATATCTTTGACTTGCACACACACAATTTCGATGGCTCTCTTCATCGATCTTGCACCCACCCACTTGATCCTCTCTTCGACTCTATCGATATCTATGACCCCTCCCTCTCTTCTCGTGGATCGCCCCTTCTATATATGATATAGATAGGCCTCTATTTCACACACATTGCATGTGTCAAATTTTTGTTTGAGATATCATCGACACATATTCCCACAAATACATTCACGAAATCAGACCTCCTCCCCCCCAACAGAAAACACTCACGAATGCACACGCCATCTGTCTAGGTTTGTATCTCTCTCACACACCCACGTAGGTGGGGGACGTGCATGAAGAGAAGAGGTGCACGCACGGCACACGTACTGCCGTGTCTTTCCCAACCACACCCGCGCGGGTACACGGTGGAGCTCATTTCTGTATGAAAAGGCAGCCCACTTGGTAATTTGACACGTGTACTGGTTGTCCACTTGATGGAGGATCGTCTACCATGGGTGAACAAACAAATTGTGACTTGACGCGATATGTTAAAAAAGAGGCAACCCATGTGGGGCCTACCTTAGAGGCAATGCTCTATACACTGGAGATGCTCTGTATGCATTACTTTTGATGTGTCCTGTCAACTCACAGAATGAGGAGAAACTTGCTTAGAATGTCGTGTCCCCCGCCCATGGGCGCGGTAGCTCATAGGATGAGGTGAAGCTTGCTTACTACGCCTTATGCCCACTCCCTCGCCCACGCGTGCGGTGGCTCGCAGGACAAGGAGAAAATTTTACTACTCCCTCCGTTTATTCCTCGTCCCTACCTTGGTTAGAGAGATTATCATATTGTTTGAAATATATGTCCTTTAGTAGATTTTAATATGAACTACTAGTACATACTCCAAACACTGATGTATATAGACGTATTTTAGAGTGTAGATTCACTCATTTTGCTCCGTATGTACTCCCTCGTCCCTCGACCCTCGCTCGACCCTCGCCCACTGTAACACCCTCGATGCGACTATATCTCCCACGTGTCGAGGCATGACTTAGAGGCATAATCGCATTGAAGGCATATGTCGCAAGTTAGGCAATCTTCACAACATCCCATGTAATATGATAATAAAAGGGGAGATAACATAGTTGGCTTACACTCGCCACGTCAATCAAGTACATAAATAACATTACATCATCCAAAACACTCATGGCCCGACTACGGCGCCAAAATAAAAGATAACCCAACATGCGACACGGTCCCGATCACCCCCAACTGGGCACCACTACTGATCATCAAGAAAGGAAACATCGTAACGTTGAGAGTCTTCGTCGAACTCCCACTTGAGCTCAAACGCGTCTCCTGGAGCGGAATCATCAGGCCCTGCATCTGGTGTAATAGTAATCTATGAGCCACAGGGACTCAGCAATCTCGCACCCTCGCGATCAAGACTATTTAAGCTTATAGGTAAGGCAAGGTAAATATGTGGAGCTGCAGCAAGCGACTAGCAAGTATGGTGGCTATCCTGTTCGTAAAAGAGAGCGAGAAGAGGAGGCAAAGCGCGAGCGAGAAACTAGAGAACAACCTGCACAAGCATTACTCCAACACCGTGTCCACTTCCCGGACTCTGCCGAGAAGAGGCCATCACGGTAACACACTCAGTTGATTCATTTTAATTAAGTTAAGGTTCAAGTTATCTATAACCGGACGTTAACAAATTCCCATCTGCCCATAACCGCGGGCATGGCTTTCAAAAGTCCAAATCCCTGCAGGGGAGTCCCAACTTAGCCCATGACAAGCTCTCACGGTCAACGAAGGAATAGACCTCCTCCCAAGACGTTCCGATCAGACTCGGTATCTCGGTTCTTCAAGACAACTCCAAAAATGGTAAAACAAGTCCAGCAACACCACCCGTTGTGCCGACAAATCCCGATGGGAGCTGCACATATCTCATTCTCAGGGCACACCGGATAAGCTAAGCGTACGGGAGCCAACGTAACCCAAGTTGCCAAGGGACGGCCCTGCACGGTGCTCTAGGTTGGACCAACACTCAGAGGAGCACTGGCCCAGGGGGTTTAAAATAAGATGACCCTTGAGTCAGCGAAACCCAAGGGAAAAGGCTAGGTGGCAAATGGTAAAACCAAGGTTGGGCATTGCTGGAGGAGTTTTATTCAAGGCGGACTGTCAAAGGGGTTCCCATTATAACCCAACCGCGTAAGGAACGCAAAATCCGGGAACATAACACTGATATGACGGAGACTAGAGCGGCAAGAGTGGAACAAAACACTAGGCGAGAGGCCGAGCCTTCCACCCTTTACCAGGTATATAGATGCATTAAGAAAACATAGCAATATAATGATATCCCAACAAGTAAATAAATGTTCCAACAAGGAACGGCCTCCGATCTTCACCTGCAACTAGTAACGCTATAAGAGGGGCTGAGCAAAGCGGTAACATAGCCAATCAACAGTTTGCTAGGACAAGGTGGGTTAGAGGTTTGACATGGCAATTTGGGAGGCTTAAAAGCAAGTGGTAGGCATCGTAGCATTGGCATAACAAAAGAGCGAGCAAACTGGCATAGCAAAGATAGTAGTGATTTCGAGGGTATGATCATCTTGCCTACACAGTTGTTAGAGTTGACTGGATCCTCGAAAGCAAACTCAACGGGCTCCTCGTTAGCGAACTCGTCTCCCAGCTCTACCCAAACAATACAAACAAGCAACAAGGACACAATCAACCACGTGCAAGGATCAAACAAGATGATGCCAAGATGGTATGCTATGCGGGATGCGATGCGGGATGCATATGCAAGATGTGACAAGGAATGCATGAACCTGGCCTCAACTTGGGAATCCAAGTGAGCCACTAGAAAGATGAGATGAAATCGCTTGAAAACGATATAAAGAACGCCGGAATCGGAGTTACGGTTTGGAAATGGCAAGCGATTCAAATATGGCACCGGTCTGCGATTTACAGCAAGTAGCCATCTAAATGCAACGAGATGTACATGCTACAGCACCCAAACATGACAACAAAATACATGGAAGGGATGCATTCATGATGCTTAACAAAATTCTAGCACTGAGCTATGGCCAATTCATCCATTAACAGGTTCAAACAAGCATGACAAAAATGCATATGGCAAAAAGATCTCAGACTTAGTGAAATTAACACTTGTCTGGAATTTCAGATCATGTAGCACACTTTGGAGCATCAATACTACATGCTACAGGACCTGAACATGGCAAAGTAAAGCATGGCATGGAACTACTCAAAGAGCTTAACAACATTCCCTTAGTGACCTTGAGCCAAAAGGGATCAAAAAATGCAATTGCAAGCATGTGAACATGGCAAAAACATAATCAGTTTTCAGACTTAGTGAAAACTGGAGCATGCTGAAAACAGATATCAAGTAGGCATGTTTACGAGCTCGATGCACTCACTACGGAGCAAGTCATGATAAGCTAAGCATATATCCACCAAGAATACACAAAATTCAAGCTAGACATGTCAAGAACAATAACATAGCATGCATGGATCAACTACAACATCATCGGCAAAATTGCAAACAAGTTGACAATCTGCCCAGATTCACGAAGTAGCAAAAGTAGAGCTCGATTGACTCAAGCTAGGGTGCTCCATAATTGCAAACAAAGACATGGATGGATAGAGCACTACACGATTAACAAAACATCCTTACTGGTTATCCTCGAAATAGGCACGGATCACTAGGAAACAACATGAACATATGGCCATATGAGATAAACAGCTCAAGGACTTAGTACAATTGCTAAGTCCCTGAAAACAGAATTACCAAGTGCACCACTTTGCAAGCTTGTGCTAGTCACCACACACATCACAAAAATACAAGGGTTGCACCTCTGGAAAGATGAAAAAACCCTTAACAAAACATATGTAGAGCATCAGGGCATATCATGCACACATTAATCATGGCAAAAATGACAAAAAGCTAAATGGAGCAGCAGATCTGACAAATATCTCAAGTAGCCCTCTTCTAACAGCATTTCGGGCATCAAGATGAACTCAAATGAAAATTATGCAATGGAATGAAATGATGTACTCTCTAAGGTGATCATTTTGATATGCTATATGCATGCATCGGAGCTACAGATGCAAAGTTACGGCAAGATGAACATAGGCACTTGAAACTGGAAAAATCAGGGACTTAGTAGAATTTCGACCTCCGGATCTAGGGTTTGACCCGAGCACGCAAAACGAGGTTGACCGGAGCACTGTTCATCGGAGGGCGACGGCCAGAGATGGGGAAGCCGGAGCTCGCCGGACGGCGAGGTGGCCGGGGTGGAGCTCGGCTCCGGCGAGGGGAGGCGAGGCCGAGGCGGTGCGGGGGCACGGCCGGGCGGCGGAGGCGGCGATGGCGCGTC